>NW_026692913.1:0-18350 GCF_021218885.2 Marmota monax
GGAAGATGGCGGCGAGGGGAGTGCATTACCCCCGTGTGCTGCTTCACTGTGTGGGAGTATGACAAGTCAGGACGGCTAAAGGATATCTTGTTAGGAATTTCCAGCAATAGTGGGGTGCGCCGGAACCTGGAGGAAGGATTTCCATCGTATGAGGATCGGCTACGGGGACTCAAACGCGAGAGGTTTGTCGCATGGAGGGTAACACTGCTTATTAAGCAAATCGCCCCGCGGCTAGAGTCTGCAAGGCGCACTGGGATAGAGACGCAGGGTTACAGCGCTGCAGTTTCTGCCAGACGCGCAAGCACCGCACTCAGGGCTGAATTCTGGGTTCGAGACGGGGAAGGAAGCGGTCCATCTCAGTTCTCCACACCGGTCAGACCACAGAGGAGGCCAGCAGCCACCATGTTGGTAAACTGACGTCACCACACCTGTTTTTGACTG
Organism: Marmota monax; assembly: GCF_021218885.2. Taxonomy (NCBI): domain Eukaryota; kingdom Metazoa; phylum Chordata; class Mammalia; order Rodentia; family Sciuridae; genus Marmota; species Marmota monax. The sequence goes on from NW_026692913.1 coordinate 442, forward strand.
ACCGCAGCTCATTCAGCCATAGAACAGGTAATTTCAGGCTGCAATTCGCCTGCGGCTTGCAGACAGATTGCTAGGGTTCAGCGCCTGGGGGCTTCTTAAAATCTGATCTTATCGGAGTGAACACGGAGCGCGGGGCGGCCGAGTTCCGGCTCCCGGAACCGTCCCGGAACCGCCCTGGCTCCGGGCTGCGGACCCTGCTAATATCAGAGCAAACACGAAACACCAAGAAGCCGAATTCCAGCTCCCGGAACTGAGCCCGCGGGGACTGCTTCTTGGAGCTTACACTTATAGGAGCTTACACCGAGCACAGAGCAGCCGAGTTCCGGCTCCCGGAACCGTCCCGGAACCGCCCTGGCTCAGGGCTGCGGAGCCCACGGAGGCTGCTTCTTGGACCCTGCTACTATCAGAGCATACACCAAGCACTAAGCGGCCGAATTCCGGCTCCCGGAACTGAGCCCGCGGGGGCTGCTTCTTGGAGCTTACACTTATAGGAGCTTACACCGAGCACGGAGCGGCCGAGTTCCGGCTCCCGGAACTTCCCTGGACCGGGGCTAGGAGCCCGCGGAAACTGTGTCTCGGTCCGGGTCCTGCTGAGGGCAGGTCAGGACTCACCATTGCTTGGGTTGCCTGGCAAGGGGAACGAAATGCTGCCATTCGCATAGGATACCAACATGGCAGAGATCTGATGTCAGCAGAAAGCGGTGGAGGAGAGATCTTCATCAATACCAGCGGTGACATAAGCAGTTGGTCTCCTGGTAAGGGGGGTGAGGCTCAGTCACCCGAGTCTCCTCAATTTGTCCTCGAGCCAGAGGGAAGGAGCCGGGCCGCTGCCAGCCCCCGGAGCAGGCCCAGCGGCTCGCCAGCGTGGTGACCGCGTGACCCCAATTGGAGAGGGGGCGGAGCGGAGCCGCCACCCACACCCGCCAGGTGGGCAGACCCACGACCCAGTAGTACATGGGCGTGGTAGGAGGGGCAGGGCAGAGCCGCCCTTCGCGCTTGCAAGGTAAACAGACCTGTGACAGCCTGGCGGGTCAGGCCCAGTGGCCTGCCAGTGTGGTACACACGTCACCCCAACTCGAGTAGGGGCAGAGCAGATCCTTATCCCACGCCCGGATCAGGCCCTGCCGGTGTGGTGGTCACGTGACCCCAATTGGAGTGGGGGTGGAGCGGAACCGCCACCCGTGCCCGCAGGGTGAGCAGACCAGTGATCAACCTGCAGATCAGGCCCAGGGGTCCGCAGGCGTGGTAGGAGGGGCAGGGCAGATCCGCCGCCCGCGCCTTCAAGGTAGGCAGACCTACAACAGACCGGCGGATCAGGCCCAGGAGCCTGCCGGCGGGGTACAAACACCACCCTAATTGGAGTAGTGACAGAGCAGAGTCGCCTCCCTTGCCAGGAACAGACCCAGCATCCTGCAGGCGGGGTAGTCACGACACCCCAATTGGAGTAGGGGCAGAGCAGAGCCTCCACCCGTGCCCGAAAGGTGGGCAGATCTGCGACCGACCAGCGGGACAGGCCCAGTGGCCTGCTGGTACGACAGACACGTCACCCCAATTGGAGTAGGGGCAGAACAGAGCTGCCACCAGCTCCCAGAACAGGCCCAGTGACCTGCCGGCGTGGTAGCCACGACACCCCAATTGGAATAAGGAGAGAGCAGAGCCGCCGCCCGCACCTGCAGGAAAGATACGCAAGCAGTATGAAAAGACAAGGAAAGAAAGGACCACAAGCAATGCAGGTCAACGCAACTTTAGAAGAGGTAACAGCTGCAGCAGATGGAATGTCAGATAAAGAATTTAGGATATACATGCTTCAGATGATCTGGAGTATCAAGGAAGACATTAAACAGCAAAATCAGACAATGAAAGATCACTTCGACAACGAATTACGCAAACAAATCCAGGAAGCAAAGGATCAACTATACAGGGAGATAGAGGTTATAAAAAACAAGCAATCAGAAATCCTAGAAATGCAGGAAGCAATAAACCAACTTAAAAACTCAATGGAGAATACTACCAACAGAGTAGAACACTTAGAAGATAGAACATCAGACAATGAAGACAAAGTATTTCAACTGGAAAAGAACATAGACAGCTCAGCAAGACTGTTAAGAAACCATGAGCAGAACATCCAAGAAATATGGGATAACATTAAGAGACCAAACTTAAGAGTCATTGGGATACAGGAAGGTACAGAGCTCCAAACCAAAGGAATGAGCAGTCTATTCAATGAAATAATACAAGAAAACTTCCCAGACTTGAAGAATGAGACAGAATCCCAAATCCTAGAAGCCTACAGGACGCCGAATGTGCAAAATCATAAGAGATCCACACCTAGACACATTATAATGAAGATGCCCAACATACAGAATAAGGAGAGAATTTTAAAAGCTACAAGAGAAAGGAAGCAGATTACATTTAGGGGCAAGCCAATCAGGATAACAGCTGATCTTTCAACACAGACTCTGAAAGCTAGAAGATCCTGGAATAACATATTTCAAACACTGAAAGATAATGGGTTCCAACCAAGAATTGTGTATCCAGCGAAATTAAGCTTCAGGATGGAGGATGAAATTAAAACCTTCCACGATAAACAAAAGTTTAAAGAATTCGCAGCTAGAAAACCATCTCTTCAAAACATCCTAGCCAAAGTATTACAGGAAGAGGAAATGGAAAATAACAATGAAAACCAACAGTGGGAGGTAGGACAGTAAAGGGGGGGGGGAAACAATCAAAGAGGAAAACAAACAATGTTTAGTAACAGAAATAAACAAATATGGCTGGAAGAACAACCCATATCTCAATAATAACCGTAAATGTTAATGGCTTAAACTCACCAATTAAGAGACACAGGCTAGTAGAATGGATCACAAAACAAGACCCAACAATATGCTGCCTACAGGAGACGCATTTGATAGGAAAAGACATACATAGGCTGAAGGTGAAAGGTTGGGAAAAATCATATCACTCATATGGACTTCGGAAACAAGCAGGCGTGTCCATACTCATATCAAATAAAATAGATTTCAAGCCAAAGTTAATCAAAAGAGATAAAGAGGGACACTACATACTGCTTAAGGGAACCATACACCAACAAGACATAACAATCATAAATATTTATGCCCCAAACAATGGTGCAGCTATGTTCGTCAAACAAACTCTTCTCAAGTTCAAGAGTCTAATAGACCACCACACCATAATCATGGGAGACTTCAACACACCTCTCTCGCCACTGGACAGATCTTCCAAACAAAAGTTGAATAAGGAAACTATAGAACTCAATAACACTATTAATAACCTAGACCTAATTGACATATATAGAGTATACCACCCAACATCAAGCAGTTACACTTTTTTCTCAGCAGCACATGGATCCTTCTCAAAAATAGATCATATATTATGTCACAGGGCAACTCTTAGACAATATAAAGGAGTAGAGATATTACCATGCATCTTATCTGATCATAATGGAATGAAACTGAAAATCAACGATAAAAGAAGGAAGAAAAAAGCATACATCAATTGGAGAATGAACAATAGGTTACTGAATGATCAATGGGTTATAGAAGACATCAAGGAGGAAATTAAAAAATTCTTAGAGATAAATGAAAACACAGACACAACATATCGGAATCTATGGGACACATTGAAAGCAGTTCTAAGAGGAAAATTCATTGCTTGGTGTTCATTCCTTAAAAAAAGAAAAAACCAACAAATAAATGATCTCATACTTCATCTCAAAATCCTTGAAAAAGAAGAGCAAAACAACAGCAAAAGAAGTAGAAGGCAAGAAATAATGAAAATCAGAGCTGAAATTAATGAAATCGAAACCAAAGAAACAATTGAAAAAATTGACAAAACTAAAAGTTGGGTTTTTGAAAAAATAAACAAAATCGACAGACCCTTAGCGATGCTAGTGAAGAGAAGAAGAGAGAGAACTCAAATTACTAGCATACGGGATGAAAAAGGCAATATCACAACAGACACTTCAGAAATACAGAAGATAATCAAAAACTATTTTGAATCCTTATACTCCAATAAATTAGAAGATAGTGAAGGCATAGATAAATTTCTTAAGTCATATGATCTGCCCAGATTGAGTCAGGAGGATATAGAAAACCTAAACAGACCAATATCAATTGAGGAGATAGAAGAAACCATAAAAAGACTACCAACTAAGAAAAGCCCAGGTCCCGATGGGTATACAGCAGAATTTTACAAAACCTTTAAAGAAGAACTAATACCAATACTTTTCAAGCTACTTCAGGAAATAGAAAAGGAGGGAGAACTTCCAAATTCATTCTATGAGGCCAACATCACCCTGATACCTAAACCAGACAAAGACACTTCAAAGAAAGAAAACTACAGACCAATATCTCTAATGAACCTAGATGCAAAAATCCTCAATAAAATTCTGGCGAATCGGATACAAAAACATATAAAAAAAATTGTACACCATGATCAAGTAGGATTCATCCCTGGGATGCAAGGCTGGTTCAATATATGGAAATCAATAAATGTTATTCACCACATCAATAGACTTAAAAATAAGAACCATATGATCATCTCGATAGATGCGGAAAAAGCATTTGACAACGTACAGCATCCCTTTATGTTCAAAACTCTAGAAAAACTAGGGATAACAGGAACATACCTCAATATTGTAAAAGCAATCTATGCTAAGCCTCAGGCTAGCATTATTCTGAATGGAGAAAAACTGAAGGCATTCCCTTTAAAATCTGGAACAAGACAGGGATGCCCTCTCTCTCCACTTCTCTTCAACATAATTCTCGAAACACTGGCCAGAGCAATTAGACAGACGAAAGAAATTAAAGGCATCAAAATAGGAAAAGAAGAAATTAAATTATCACTATTTGCAGATGATATGATTCTATATCTAGCAGACCCAAAAGGCTCTACAAAGAAACTATTAGAGCTAATAAATGAATTCAGCAAAGTGGCAGGATTTAAAATCAACACGCATAAATCAAAGGCATTCCTGTATATCAGCGACAAATCCTCTGAAATGGAAATGAGGACAACCACTCCATTCAAAATATCTTCAAAAAAAATAAAATACTTGGGAATCAACCTAACAAAAGAGGTGAAAGACTTATACAATGAAAACTACAGAACCCTAAAGAGAGAAATAGAAGAAGATCTTAGAAGATGGAAAAATATACCCTGTTCATGGATAGGCAGAACTAACATCATCAAAATGGCGATATTACCAAAAGTTCTCTATAGGTTTAATGCAATGCCAATCAAAATCCCAATGGCATTTCTTGTAGAAATAGAGAAAGCAATCATGAAATTCATATGGAAAAATAAAAGACCCAGAATAGCAAAAACAATGCTAAGCAAGAAGTGTGAATCAGGCGGTATAGCGATACCAGACTTCAAACTATACTACAGAGCAATAGTAACAAAAACAGCATGGTACTGGTACCAAAACAGGCGTGTGGACCAATGGTACAGAATAGAGGACACAGAAACCAATCCACAAAACTACAACTATCTTATATTTGATAAAGGGGCTAAAAGCATGCAATGGAGGAAGGATAGCATCTTCAACAAATGGTGCTGGGAAAACTGGAAATCCATATGCAACAAAATGAAACTGAATCCCTTTCTCTCGCCATGCACAAAAGTGAATTCAAAATGGATCAAGGAACTTGATATCAAATCAGAGACGCGCCGTCTGATAGAAGAAAAAGTTGGCTACGATCTACAGTCGGTGGGGTCGGGCTCCAAATTCCTCAATAGGACACCCATAGCACAAAAGTTAATAACTAGAATCAACAAATGGGACTTACTCAAACTAAGAAGTTTTTTCTCAGCAAAAGAAACAATAAGAGAGGTAAATAGGGAGCCTACATCCTGGGAACAAATCTTTACTCCTCACACTTCAGATAGAGCCCTAATATCCAGAGTATACAAAGAACTCAAAAAATTAGACAATAAGAGAACAAACAACACAATCAACAAATGGGCCAAGGACCTGAACAGACACTTCACAGAGGAGGACATACAGTCAATCAACAAGTACATGAAAAAATGTTCAACATCTCTAGCTGTCAGAGAAATGCAAATCAAAACCACCCTAAGATACCATCTCACTCCAGTAAGATTGGCAGCCATTAGGAAGTCAAACAACAACAAGTGCTGGCGAGGATGTGGGGAAAAGGGTACACTTGTACATTGCTGGTGGGACTGCAGATTGGTGCAGCCAATTTGGAAAGCAGTATGGAGATTTCTTGGAAAGCTGGGAATGGAGCCACCATTTGACCCAGCTATTCCCCTTCTTGGTCTATTCCCTAAAGACCTAAAAAGAGCATGCTACAGGGACACTGCTACATCGATGTTCATAGCAGCACAGTTCACAATAGCAAGACTGTGGAACCAACCTAGATGCCCTTCAATAGACGAATGGATAAAAAAAATGTGGCATTTATACACAATGGAGTATTACTCTGCATTAAAAAATGACAAAATCATAGAATTTACAGGGAAATGGATGGCATTAGAGCAGATTATGCTAAGTGAAGCTAGCCAATCCCTAAAAAACAAATGCCAAATGTCTTCTTTGATATAAGGAAAGTAACTAAGAACAGAGTAGGGACGAAGAGCAGGAGAAGAAGATTAACATTTAACAGGGATGAGAGGTGGGAGGGAAAGGGAGAGAGAAGGTAAATTGCACGGTAATGGAAGGAGACCCTCAGGGTTATACAGTGGAGGGGGTAGAGAGAGAGGAGGGGAGGGGATGGGAGAGGTGGGGAGGGGGGAGGGTGGATGAGGGGAAAGGCAGCGGAGCACAACAGACACTAGTATGGCAACTTGTAAATCAATGGATGTGTAACTGATGTGAATCTGCAATCTGTGTATGGGGTGAAGGTGGGAGTTCATAACCCACTAGAATCAAAGTGTGGAATATGATATGTCAAGAAATTTGTAATGTTTTGAACAACCCACAATAAAAAATTAAAAAAAAAAAAAAAGAATAGTAATGGAAAAAAATGAAGTATATGTATACAGACATGACTTGCGTGAACATACTTTATATACAAAGATATGAAAAATTGTGCTCTATATGTGTAATAAGAATTGTAATGCAAAAAAAAAAAAAACTGATTGTATAGCCCTTATCAAAATCAGTAATAAACTCCTAATAATGTCCTAACATACAAACCATATTCAAATTACTCTAAATATGAAAACATTGATTTTTAGTAGTAATATTAAATAATGATATTTTACAATAAACCCAATCAGAGATAATGCTCTGAATGGTTTGCTGATTTTTCCTATTCCTCTTTAACCAGTAATTATCCTCCTTTTCTCTTTATTCATTACGTGTTGATGAGAATAGATGTTGTGTTTTACATGATGACCTCAATGTAGCTTTTTTTCTTATGCCAAGTTACAACTTAGTTTCCTCTTTAATTTATTAAGTTGTAAGTTATAGCCTTAACTGAATTTGGTTCATTGCTTTTTTCTTTGTATAGTAACTACAGATTCACTCTAGATTACTTTCATTACATTATATTCAAAAATTATATAACACTAGTTTACACACTGATTCAAAACTCAATCACTGCATTCAGGTGAATACAGCCAGTGTTCTTCCAAAACATAGTTAAATTTCCTCCCTTTAACTTTTAATTAATTTATGTGGAAATATTTTGGAATCACAGAAGATAAGAGTCTAACTTCCATTTTACATTTGTGGATATATACTTTCCTCAATGCAGTTTATCAAAGATACTACCTTATCTCTGTTGTGATTGGTGGTTGTTTTTATTTGCTTGTTTTTTGGTGCTGAGACTGGAACCCAGGTCCTCATACAGGCTAAGCATGTCTTCTTTCACCAAGCTACACCTCCTGACCCTCCTACTATGTATTCTTGAGTCCCATTCTTCAAGTACATGACTGAGCTGTGTTAAGTTCTATCCTTTTCCATCTAACAGAATGTTCATATTTGTTTTTTCAGTAAAGGCCTATGTTGCCTGATACGTGTTCTTTATTCCAGGATCCTTCCAGGTTAAATTTCCTTGTTCAGGTGCCCCTTGTTCCTTCTGAAGAATATAAATATATATTTCTATCTTGAACAATATTGATCAGAGTCTCAAAGCTTTCCCTCCTAAAAAAGCACTCAGTTGATCATATCTCCAGCCTTCTTTCTATTGTATGTATAAATTATTTGTCCCATGAGAGAGAAAAGAAAAATGAAGTTACATTTACTTTCAAAAAGGCTGGTCAGTATTTTGCCCTCCTTTCTTTTCTGTAAACATTATTGAATCATCCATGAGCCACAGCCAGAGTCCGAATGATGCATGACATTTTTGCCAGAATGGAGTAGTTGATAGGTGACGCCAGGTGACGCCAGCAAGCCATTGAGATGATAATGGTTATGTTAAGCTGTGTATATTAGACCACTGCTGTCCCCCTTGGCCTGCTACTTTGGAGTTCTCACTACTTTGGAGTTCTCCCGGGAATCCCAGAGAGTTCCCATTGTTTGGGGAAGTGCCGGAGGGAGTTCCTGTTTTGAACCTACAAGGCTGTGTGGTGGCTCGGTTATTTTGTGTCCAGCCAGACTGTGGCAATCCTTGCATCATGGTAAAATTAGAATATATTGTGAATAAACAAATAGATCTCTTGTCGATTTAATCAAATTGATGGACCCACAACTCAAGTTTAAAATAAGATGTCTAGGGAGCTGAAATCAGTCTGAGAGTATCCATAATGTAACTTTCAGAGAAGCAGGAAAAATTATCTATTAATTAAATGGTTATGAACTCTGTGAGGATAATTATATGTAGTTAAGGTATTACTCACTTATACCTACTGTGGTCAAATTATATTCTGGAACAGAAAGATTTTTCACAACTTTTTTTTTCTCTATTTGCTTTATTGAATTTACAACATGTTTAGAGTTTAAACAGGGCATAGACTGAGAGACCTATATTTGAATTTGAACTGTTTGCATTGGAATTTGAATTGATTGCATTGAAATATATACACTTTAAAATTCTATCTGTAACCTATGGGTATTACAATGTGTCTACATTCCTGTTATAATTATTGAACCTGGCACAATGTTAATCCCATTGGAAAATACTAAACTGGAAACTCTTCCTTTCCATAAGAGTAAGGAAATCATCTGATTTATTTTTGAATCCTCAATGTCTAGCACAATGTTTGACATTTTCAATCATTATTTATTGAACAACAAAAGGTAGACTATATGAATAATGTCCTCATAAATCTATTTTCAATCAAGAAGATATTTTACATACAGTGAAAAAGTAATATACAGGATGAAGAAAATGTCAATGTAAGTACAGAAGTATAATAAAGAATATTTACAGTTTAATTCCATTTGTGTTACATATGATATTGTATGAAAACTTAAAAGATTTCTAATCTTATAGTACAGTAAAGTGTTGAATTTATTTCAGTTCTTTGAAAATACTAGGTGGTAGGTGAAAATTTAAAAGCATCAATGACATTTTGCAGCTTCTAGCAAAGCAAGAAATAGATTTGTGTGACAAAAATTTTTGCCATTTTATTAAAAAATTTAATTGTTATAATTACTGTAAAATTTTGGAAATAGAATAGATATGTCAATCAAGCAAAACTAATGGCCAATTAGAAAAAAATCCCATTGGAGAAAATATTTAGAACAGGCATGTAAGACTTTATGCCTAAATATTTAATGTGAATCTTATTTCCTGAGCAGATATTATATTTAAGAGAATAAAAGTTTTATTTAAGAGAAGATGAGATTTTAGCAACTGTATCAAATTGTGTGTGTGACAAGTCTTTACTCCTGTTTTAAGGTCATCATGAGGCTAAATATACTCATACTCATTTCCTCTCTCTCTCTCTCTTCCTCATTCTAATTCATGTACACACGCATGCATTTACACACACAGGATAATAAGCATTGCTTATATAGTCAAAAAATAAATAAATGACAGAGTATGAAATTGATTCCTTTATCTAAAATCTTATTTTGCAAATTTTATTGAGAAAGTTATAACACTGAATATTCAATCAACAAATATCAATACATCCAATAGAGAAACAGAAAGCCTAGGACTTACAGCCAATTTAAAAGAGAAGCAATATTGGCTACAGCACTAGATTATTGTTTTCTTTTTTATTTCTTCTCTTCTTGGGTTTGGAAAATAAGTAACTACATTAAACTGCTTTTTCAATTCTTGTCTGAAGATATATTGCTGAACAGGTAAGATTATGAAAATGGTTAAGCAGCTCAACTTTAAAAACTTCTCAATTGGCATTCCCATGCTCTTTTCAAAACCCTTTTTTAAAAGACTTTTGGGAAATAATTATGCCTGAAAATTCAAATATGTTGAAACTATGGATTTCAAAACAGAAGAAAACATTTTCTCCTGTTTCTCTAAAACATTTTTTAAAAATTATTTATCTCATTGAAGTCTGTCCATTTATAAAAGTGGTTGCTCATAGGACATGAGAAATAAAATTGAATTTCTATTCCATAAGAAAATATGAACATACACTTTCTAAAGGTAAAGCACAGTTGTGTTTATCTTTAGAAAATATAAAATTGTGGCACTCATGCTCATAATTTGAAGAAAGACATCATTTGCTTGGTTTTGTAAATATTCTTAGGGATATTTTCATTATTCTCATTTTGTAAAATTTGGCACTAAAATTATGAAATTGCCATAAAAGACCAAATGTTTGAACAGTGACAATTGTTAAATAATTTTAAATGAAATGCTAAAAATGTTTTGCTAATATTTAATGATATAATTACCAAGCTGTCATAATTTTTCTATGCAATTATTTTATGTTCTTGAATTTGATCTGTTAAGTATATGGCTAGTTTCCTCTCTCCAAAGGATAATAGTTATTTTTAATAAAATCCTGAAATGTTGACTATTAAATGAGAGAGCTTCAAAGACATATGAATAGGTTTGGGATGCAGTCATTATTTGGCTTGTTTTACCATAATTCTTTGAAAATCATAGGTCCAACAATAATAATTGCTATAACCCTATTGGTAGATTCCATTCTGCTTAAAAAATAAAAACAGTCTACTCAATTCCAGGTTATTTGGGGAAAAGTTTAAGAAGAACAATTAATTTCCAGCAAACTTATAATACATTTTGAATTGTCCTCTTCAAATATTAAGATGTGTTTGGTGGCCTCAGAAATCTATAGTCTTTTCCAGAGGTAGTGGCAAACACCTGTAATCTCAGCAACTAGGAAGGATGAGGCAGGAGGATAGCAAGTTCAAAGCTAGCCTCAGCAGATTAGCAAGGCACTTAGCGACTTAGGTAGACCCTGTCTCTAAACAAAAAGTAAAGAAAGGACTGGGGATGTGGCCCAGTGGGCACACCTGGGGTCAATACCTGGAACAACAAGAACAAAACAAATGAATAAATAGATAAAAAGAAAGAAACCTACAGTCTTAACTGGCAAAAATAAAGATTCAGTCTTAAAACAGGCACCTGAGATGGGTGGACAAGAACCTCAGTAAATTTCTCTCCTTGGATCACTAGAACTTTTTTTTTTTTGGTACTAGGCATTGTACCCAAGAGGGCTTAATCCCTGTATGCACCACTCTTGGCTTGAAACAGTCTTAAGTGAGTTCCAGGACTGCATTTGAACTTCCCAGGAGAGATGAGTAAGTCAGAGTCATTAACTCATTATGCCCCACTATTCCAGATGTGAAACAGTATAAAATTTAAACATAGTGTGTATATATATATATATATATATATATATATATATATATATATATATATATATACACACACACACACACACATACATTAATAACATAATTATATAATTATAACACTATTAATTAATATTCAAGTGTTACTTACTTATAGGCTGTATATTATGAATACCAATCTATCTTAATAGATTTTTGTCAATTTTGTTGAAATTCACAATTTAAAACTTGAGACTTCATGGGTTAAAACAAAAGATTATCAAATTAGTTAACATGGTCAATGATAACAATTTTACATTTGTCTTATAAATGATTTTGAATTCCCCATGAATTTGTTTTTTTTTTTTTTAATTTTTTATTGTGGGTTGTTCAAAACATTACAAATTTCTTGACATATCATATTCCACACTTTGATTCAAGTGGGTTATGAACTCCCACCTTCACCCCATACACAGATTGCAGATTCACATCAGTTACACATCCATTGATTTACAAATTGCCATACTAGTGTCTGTTGTGCTCTGCTGCCTTTCCCATCATCCACCCTCCCCCCTCCCCACCTCTCCCCTCCCCTCCCCTCCTCTCTCTCTACCCCCTCCACTGTATAACCCTGAGGGTCTCCTTCCATTACCGTGCAATTTCCCTTCTCTCTCCCTTTCACTCCCACCTCTCATCCCTGTTAAATGTTAATCTTCTTCTCCTGTTCTTCGTCCCTACTCTGTTCTTAGTTACTTTCCTTATATCAAAGAAGACATTTGGCATTTGTTTTTTAGGGATTGGCTAGCTTCACTTAGCGTAATCTGCTCTAATGCCATCCATTTCCCTGTAAATTCTATGATTTTGTCATTTTTTAATGCAGAGTAATACTCCATTGTGTATAAATGCCACATTTTTTTATCCATTCGTCTATTGAAGGGCATCTAGGTTGGTTCCACAGTCTTGCTATTGTGAACTGTGCTGCTATGAGCATCGATGTAGCAGTGTCCCTGTAGCATGCTCTTTTTAGGTCTTTAGGGAATAGACCAAGAAGGGGAATAGCTGGGTCAAATGGTGGCTCCATTCCCAGCTTTCCAAGAAACCTCCATACTGCTTTCCAAATTGGCTGCACCAATCTGCAGTCCCACCAGCAATGTACAAGTGTACCCTTTTCCCCACATCCTCGCCAGCACTTGTTGTTGTTTGACTTCCTAATGGCTGCCAATCTTACTGGAGTGAGATGGTATCTTAGGGTGGTTTTGATTTGCATTTCTCTGACAGCTAGAGATGGTGAGCATTTTTTCATGTACTTGTTGATTGACTGTATGTCCTCCTCTGAGAAGTGTCTGTTCAGGTCCTTGGCCCATTTGTTGATTGGGTTGTTTGTTCTCTTATTGTCTAATTTTTTGAGTTCTTTGTATACTCTGGATATTAGGGCTCTATCTGAAGTGTGAGGAGTAAAGATTTGTTCCCAGGATGTAGGCTCCCTTTTTACCTCTCTTATTGTTTCTTTTGCTGAGAAAAAAACTTTTTAGTTTGAGTAAGTCCCATTTGTTGATTCTAGTTATTAACTTTTGTGCTATGGGTGTCCTATTGAGGAATTTGGAGCCCGACTCCACCGAATGTAGATCGTAGCCAACTTTTTCTTCTATCAGACGGCGCGTCTCTGATTTGATATCAAGCTCCTTGATCCATTTTGAATTAACTTTTGTGCATGGCGAGAGAAAGGGATTCAGTTTCATTTTGTTGCATATGGATTTCCAGTTTTCCCAGCACCATTTGTTGAAGATGCTATCCTTCCTCCATTGCATGCTTTTAGCCCTTTTATCAAATATAAGGTAGTTGTAGTTTTGTGGATTGGTTTCTGTGTCCTCTATTCTGTACCATTGGTCCACCCGCCTGTTTTGGTACCAGTACCATGCTGTTTTTGTTACTATTGCTCTGTAGTATAGTTTGAAGTCTGGTATCGCTATACCGCCTGATTCACACTTCTTGCTTAGCATTGCTTTTGCTATTCTGGGTCTTTTGTTTTTCCATATGAATTTCATGATTGCTTTCTCTATTTCTACAAGAAATGCCATTGGGATTTTGATTGGCATTGCATTAAACCTATAGAGAACTTTTGGTAATATCGCCATTTTGATGATGTTAGTTCTGCCTATCCATGAACAGGGTATATTTTTCCATCTTCTAAGATCTTCTTCTATTTCTCTCTTTAGGGTTCTGTAGTTTTCATTGTATAAGTCTTTCACCTCTTTTGTTAGGTTGATTCCCAAGTATTTTATTTTTTTTGAAGATATTTTGAATGGAGTGGTTGTCCTCATTTCCATTTCAGAGGATTTGTCGCTGATATACAGGAATGCCTTTGATTTATGCGTGTTGATTTTAAATCCTGCCACTTTGCTGAATTCATTTATTAGCTCTAATAGTTTCTTTGTAGAGCCTTTTGGGTCTGCTAGATATAGAATCATATCATCTGCAAATAGTGATAATTTAATTTCTTCTTTTCCTATTTTGATGCCTTTAATTTCTTTCGTCTGTCTAATTGCTCTGGCCAGTGTTTCGAGAACTATGTTGAACAGAAGTGGTGAGAGAGGGCATCCCTGTCTTGTTCCAGATTTTAGAGGGAATGCCTTCAGTTTTTCTCCATTCAGAATGATGCTAGCCTGAGGCTTAGCATAGATTGCTTTTACAATATTGAGGTATGTTCCTGTTATCCCTAATTTTTCTAGAGTTTTGAACATAAAGGGATGCTGTACTTTGTCGAATGCTTTTTCCGCATCTATCGAGATGATCATATGGTTCTTATTTTTAAGTCTATTGATGTGGTGAATAACATTTATTGATTTCCGTATATTGAACCAGCCTTGCATCCCAGGGATGAATCCTACTTGATCATGGTGTACAATTTTTTTGATATGTTTTTGTATCCGATTCGCCAGAATTTTATTGAGGATTTTTGCATCTAGGTTCATTAGAGATATTGGTCTGAAGTTTTCTTTCTTTGAAGTGTCTTTGTCTGGTTTAGGTATCAGGGTGATGTTGGCCTCATAGAATGAATTTGGAAGTTCTCCCTCCTTTTCTATTTCCTGAAGTAGCTTGAAAAGTATTGGTATTAGTTCTTCTTTAAAGGTTTTGTAAAATTCTGCTGTATACCCATCCGGACCTGGGCTTTTCTTAGTTGGTAGTCTTTTTATGGTTTCTTCTATTTCCTCAATTGATATTGGTCTGTTTAGGTTTTCTATATCCTCCTGACTCAATCTGGGCAGATCATATGACTTAAGAAATTTATCTATGCCTTCACTATCTTCTAATTTATTGGAGTATAAGGATTCAAAATAGTTTTTGATTATCTTCTGTATTTCTGAAGTGTCTGTTGTGATATTGCCTTTTTCATCCCGTATGCTAGTAATTTGAGTTCTCTCTCCTCTTCGCTAGCATCGCTAAGGGTCTGTCGATTTTGTTTATTTTTTCAAAGAACCAACTTTTAGTTTTGTCAATTTTTTCAATTGTTTCTTTTGTTTCGATTTCATTAATTTCAGCTCTGATTTTCATTATTTCTTGCCTTCTACTTCTTTTGCTGTTGTTTTGCTCTTCTTTTTCAAGGATTTTGAGATGAAGTATGAGATCATTTATTTGTTGGTTTTTTCTTTTTTTAAGGAATGAACTCCAAGCAATGAATTTTCCTCTTAGAACTGCTTTCAATGTGTCCCATAGATTCCGATATGTTGTGTCTGTGTTTTCATTTATCTCTAAGAATTTTTTAATTTCCTCCTTGATGTCTTCTATAACCCATTGATCATTCAGTAACCTATTGTTCATTCTCCAATTGATGTATGCTTTTTCCTTCCTTCTTTTATCGTTGATTTTCAGTTTCATTCCATTATGATCAGATAAGATGCATGGTATTATCTCTACTCCTTTATATTGTCTAAGAGTTGCCCTGTGACATAATATATGATCTATTTTTGAGAAGGATCCATGTGCTGCTGAGAAAAAAGTGTAACTGCTTGATGTTGGGTGGTATACTCTATATATGTCAATTAGGTCTAGGTTATTAATAGTGTTATTGAGTTCTATAGTTTCCTTATTCAACTTTTGTTTGGAAGATCTGTCCAGTGGCGAGAGAGGTGTGTTGAAGTCTCCCATGATTATGGTGTGGTGGTCTATTAGACTCTTGAACTTGAGAAGAGTTTGTTTGACGAACATAGCTGCACCATTGTTTGGGGCATAAATATTTATGATTGTTATGTCTTGTTGGTGTATGGTTCCCTTAAGCAGTATGTAGTGTCCCTCTTTATCTCTTTTGATTAACTTTGGCTTGAAATCTATTTTATTTGATATGAGTATGGACACGCCTGCTTGTTTCCGAAGTCCATATGAGTGATATGATTTTTCCCAACCTTTCACCTTCAGCCTATGTATGTCTTTTCCTATCAAATGCGTCTCCTGTAGGCAGCATATTGTTGGGTCTTGTTTTGTGATCCATTCTACTAGCCTGTGTCTCTTAATTGGTGAGTTTAAGCCATTAACATTTACGGTTATTATTGAGATATGGGTTGTTCTTCCAGCCATATTTGTTTATTTCTATTACTAAACATTGTTTGTTTTCCTCTTTGATTATTTCCCCCCCCCTTTACTGTCCTACCTCCCACTGTTGGTTTTCATTGTTATTTTCCATTTCCTCTTCCTGTAATACTTTGGCTAGGATGTTTTGAAGAGATGGTTTTCTAGCTGCGAATTCTTTAAACTTTTGTTTATCGTGGAAGGTTTTAATTTCATCCTCCATCCTGAAGCTTAATTTCGCTGGATACACAATTCTTGGTTGGAACCCATTTTCTTTCAGTGTTTGAAATATGTTATTCCAGGATCTTCTAGCTTTCAGAGTCTGTGTTGAAAGATCAGCTGTTATCCTGATTGGCTTACCCCTAAATGTAATCTGCTTCCTTTCTCTTGTAGCTTTTAAAATTCTCTCCTTATTCTGTATGTTGGGCATCTTCATTATAATGTGTCTAGGTGTGGATCTCTTATGATTTTGCACATTCGGCGTCCTGTAGGCTTCTAGGATTTGGGATTCTGTCTCATTCTTCAAGTCTGGGAAGTTTTCTTGTATTATTTCATTGAATAGATTGCTCATTCCTTTGGTTTGGAGCTCTGTACCTTCCTGTATCCCAATGACTCTTAAGTTTGGTCTCTTAATGTTATCCCATATTTCTTGGATGTTCTGCTCATGGTTTCTTAACAGTCTTGCTGAGCTGTCTATGTTCTTTTCCAGTTGAAATACTTTGTCTTCATTGTCTGATGTTCTAAGTGTTCTACTCTGTTGGTAGTATTCTCCATTGAGTTTTTAAGTTGGTTTATTGCTTCCTGCATTTCTAGGATTTCTGATTGCTTGTTTTTTATAACCTCTATCTCCCTGTATAGTTGATCCTTTGCTTCCTGGATTTGTTTGCGTAATTCGTTGTCGAAGTGATCTTTCATTGTCTGATTTTGCTGTTTAATGTCTTCCTTGATACTCCAGATCATCTGAAGCATGTATATCCTGAATTCTTTATCTGACATTCCATCTGCTGCAGCTGTTACCTCTTCTAAAGTTGCGTTGACCTGCATTGCTTGTGGTCCTTTCTTTCCTTGTCTTTTCATACTGCTTGCGTAACTTTCCTGCAGGTGCGGGCGGCGGCTCTGCTCTCTCCTTATTCCAATTGGGGTGTCGTGGCTACCACGCCGGCAGGTCACTGGGCCTGTTCTGGGAGCTGGTGGCGGCTCTGTTCTGCCCCTACTCCAATTGGGGTGACGAGTGTACCACGCCGGCAGGCCACCGGGCCTGATCCGCCGGTCGGTTGCAGGTTTGCCTACCCTGCAGGCGCGGGCGGCAGCTCTACTCTGCCCCTACTCCAAATGGGGTGACGTGTCTGTCGTACCAGCAGGCCACTGGGCCTGTCCCGCTGGTCGGTCGCAGATCTGCCCACCTTTCGGGCACGGGTGGAGGCTCTGCTCTGCCCCTACTCCAATTGGGGTGTCGTGACTACCCCGCCTTCAGGACGCTGGGTCTGTTCCTGGCAAGGGAGGTGACTCTGCTCTGTCACTACTCCAATTAGGGTGGTGTTTGTACCACGCCGGCAGGCTCCTGGGCCTGATCCGCCGGTCTGTTGTAGGTCTGCCTACCTTGAAGGCGCGGGCGGCGGATCTGCCCTGCCCCTCCTACCAC
>NW_026692914.1:0-95017 GCF_021218885.2 Marmota monax
AGTGCAAAAGCTGACTAAAACACCTGGGGGAAATAATTTAAGTACATGAAAAGAAACCATGTATGTAAGAAGACTGAAATATTTAAAGGGTTGAGCAAAAATGAAAATAAAAACAATCTAGAATATCAAAATTATCAAAACAACCTAGAATATCAAAATTATCAGCAAAATTATCCATGTGAAGTTAAACAGAAATAAAAATATTAGGCAAAAAGCAAAAGAAAGGGTTTATTAATGGTATACTTGCCCTGCAGGAAATGTTAAAATAAGTTCTGCTTAGAAAAAAAATAATGATTTAGGTCAATAACTCTATTCATAAACAAACACTGAATTTGTTAGTCAAGGAACAAATATGAATGAAGGTAAAGTAAATGTTTTGTTTTTAATTTAACAGATAACTCTTGAAACCACCAATATTAATAATACGTTGGGGGACTGTTGTATATGGAAAAGTAAAATTAATAATAGCAATGTTATGAGAGACTGGAGGGAAGAATTTGGAACACTCTTTGTTGCCTATACTAGTTTGAAAATGGAATTATTATTTGAAAATATACTAGATTATTAGTAGTTCTATCTCACAAATATAATAATTTAAATAAAATGTACTTGTATCTTAAAAGATATAAACTAACAAAATTTATACATGTAGAAACAGTGATCTTAAAAGCCTACTTTCTAAAAAATGTGCTGTATATACACAATGAAATATTACTCAGCAATAAAAAAGAATAAAATTATGGCATTTTCAGGTAAATGGATGGAGTTGGGGAAGATAATGCTAACTGAAGTTAGCCAATCCCCAAAGAACAAATGCAGAATGTTTTCTCTGATATAAGGAGGCTGATTCATAGTCTTCATAGTTGGGTAGGGAGCCGGAGCATGAGAGGAACTCTAGATAGGTCAAAGGGATAGGAGGGGAAGGGAAGGGAACATGGGGTTAGAAATGAAAGTGGAATGAGATGGACATTATTTTCCAAAATACATGTATGGAGACACAAATGGTGTGAATATACCTTATATATAACCAGAGACATGAAAAATTGCATTCCCTATGTGTGCTATGAATTGAAATGCATATTGCTGTCATGTATAACAAATTAGAATAAAAAATATAAAATAATAAAATAATTTTCTGTAAACATCAGATGAATTAAGGGCTGAGGATATATCCCAGTTGCTAGAGTGCTTGCTTTGCACGCACAAGGCCCTGGGTTCAATCCCCAGCACTACACACATTCACACACATACACACACACAAAAAAAAAATCAGATGAATTAAAACATACATTATGTTTTAAAAAGTGTCTGGCTTGATAAATGTTGTAAATAAATAAATAAGTGCTTAATAAATGCTATCATTGCTATAATAATATTCTTGTTTCAGAAAAGAAGATATAATATAAATTATTTAAAAACTCTTCCAAAATTAGAAAAAAAGCAGTGGTGGTATTCCCTAATATAGTCTATGCATCCAATGTTCTGTCAATACCAAATCATGTGAAGTTGCAATATGAAAGAAACATTTAGAGCAATATCTCTTATCCATATAGGTACAAAATATTCAACAAAATATTATCTAATTAAATCCAGTAATATATAAAAACAATGATATTATGTGCACTAAAGTGATTAGATTGATAGTTTCAAGGCTGCCTTAACATTCTAAAACCAACCATTGTATTCTTCCATATAAGCTGGTTGTGGAGAAAAATCATATGATCTTACAGATTAATGCAGGGAAATTATTAAAGGAAATCAAATACATATTTATGATAATAACTCCAGTAAATTAGGAATAGAAAGGCTTTTCCACAACTTTATAAGTGATTTCTTCAAAAATAATCTTACCGTTGGCCTCGCACTTAATGTTGAGAAACTGTATATTTTCTTAGAACAAGGCATGGTTATCACCTCAGATCATATCTATTTAAAATCACCTTGGAAAACATGAATAGTGCAACAACAAAACAAAAGAGAAATAAAGAAGATATCAGTTTGCAAGGAGAAATGCAATGTTGTTCACAGATTATCCATACAGAAGATGCTATTTTTTTACCTTTGTGTGATGGAGATTGAACTCAGGGCCTGTGCATGTGATCCAAGCACTCTACCAACTGAGCTATATCCCCAGCTCTGAAAAATTCCAAAGATTTGATTAAAAATTATAATTATCTAGGAATTAATATGCCTTTTAAGCAAAATTTCAGGATAAAATAGTAAAACTCATAAGTCAGTTGCTTTTTTGTATTTTGAAATAAAATTGTAATTTTATATTGATAGCACAGAGCATTTAAACTTCCATCAAAAATGACATACTCAGGTATAAATCTATTATATATATATATATATATATATATATATATATATATATATATATATATATATATATATATAATGAACATGAGGAAGAGCACAAAACTCATTGTCTGGCCTTATATTTCAATGTAATTAGTTTTATCTTGTTGTTTGCTGTGCGAAGTAATTTCTATATACTCAAACTGTGAATAAATAAGTTATTCTTGATATTTCAGGACCAAAAAATTTAATATGCTTTTCTTTTATCTTCATTTTATTATTGAGCCATACACTAAAGTCTGAACTGTTCTCCAAAATTCTTACTATATTTGCTGATTTTATATCATAGCCCTAACTACTGTAAGAGATTCAAACAGAACTCTCTGATAGGGTCATATTTTCTATACTGACAGTGTCTTCTTTAATACCTCAATACTACAAACATATTTTAGTCTGCAATTCCTTTAAATCTTGGATTTGGTTAAGTGATAATTTTCATAAATATAACAACAAGAGGTTGATGTGGATGCATTTTCTTACTTGAGCATGTATTTGTTGTTGTAATTGTGAAAATAAATGAATTGCTTTATTGCTAACAAATGAACAACTTGGTAATAATTTCTCTTCCTTGCATGAATATGAAAAATGACAGAGCACATGCCTATAAATCTGAGGATACAAGAGTTTAGACAGAACATTAAAACCATCATAAATATGAGGTATATTTACAGTTTTAGATGTCACGTTAACTAATTAAGCATGTTGACATAAAATTGATTGAAATAGCCTAGGATTTAACATATTTACAATAAGCAATTTGTATCTGTCTAGCTAAGTAGAGGCTATCATAAATATAATGCTAGATACAAAGTACAGCTTTGCAAAAGTGAATTATTAATTTACAGTGAATGGGTTTGTCCTATAACACACCATATGATTTTGCACTAAAATATTATTATTTTGGAATTTTTGCAATGAAATATGTGCTCCTACAATGGCAACTGTCATTCTAGGCATCTTTTTCCAGTTACTTCTGTATGAAATCACTGTTTCATTTCATGAACAATTTCCTTTTAGTTATACATCTGCCATGAGCTATGGCTTCATTCTCAACATTAAGCAAAAGGAGTCTTTGATGTAATATATATTTGTTGTCCTTAATTTTTTATGGATCTCTACAATAAATTATGTAAATATATAAATTTTAGGCACTTCATATAAATGTGGATTCTGGTAGACTGAATAATTTGGAGCAAACATATTGCCAAAAATAATTAGAAAACTGGAAAATGTATCAGTCAGAAATCACTGGAGACATAATAATTCAGTGAAGAACTCTCCAATACATAAATAACTTACTGGTAAAAAAGAAGACTACAATAGAATTGAGTAAATTTATTATACTAAATGATCCTAACAATGCTACAAAAGAAAACTTGGAAACATTTTCAACACTGATGATTGAATATAGCCTGGAATGTGTGTGTGTAAAACATGCATGCTAAGAGAGAAAATAGAAAATTAGTGATTGAATAATATAACTCAAGAAGTTGTGTGCAGTGCAGCGAGTTAATCAAAAGAATATATAAAAGGAAAATAATAAAGATAACTATGGGAAATAATTAAATACAAATGTACAATTTGGGAGATCAGCAAAGGAAAATGGTGTTTCCTTGATTAGTCCAATCAACAAGTAGAAAAAGCTAATGAAGATTAAAAAAAATACGAATATTAAAAACATGAATGAATCAGACATAATTTTCCTATGTTCATACATGAATACTCCACATCATGTACAACCACAGAGACACTCCACATCATGGACAACCACAAGAATAGGATCCTAATTAGAATAAGTTATACTCTTTGTACATATAAAATGTCAAAATACACACTCCTGTCATGTATCTCCAAAAAAAAAAAAAAAAAGAAGTTAATTTTTTTTTAAAAAAGTGTCAATAAAAACTCTAAACTGAGAGCTATTTTTTTTGTAGTTGTAGATGAACAGAATGCCTTTATTTTATTTGTTTATTTTTATGTGGTACTGATGATTGAACACAGTGCCTCACGCAAGCTAATCAAGAGGAATATTATTCAGCATTAAAAGAGAATAAAATCATGGCATTTGGAGATAAATGGATGAAGTTGGAGAATATAATGCTAAGTGAAATTAGCCAATCCCCCCAAAAAAAACAAATTCCAAATGATTTATCTGATTTAAAGATGCTGATTCATAATATGCTGCGGGGATTGGGAATGGGAGGATTAAATGAACTCTAGGTAGGGTAAAAAGGAAAAGGGGAGGGAGAAGTAGGAAGGGAGTATAGGGGTTGGAAAGATGGTGAAATGCAATGGTCATCATTACGCTAAGTACATGTGTGAAGACACGAAGGATGTAAACTTACCTTTTGTACAACCAGAGATATGAAAAAATGTGCTCTATATGTGTAATATGAATTGTAATGCATTCTGTTGTCACATATAACAAATTAAAATTTTAAAAAGTGAAAAAAACTCTAAAAGTTTTAATATAATGATGTAATACAAAGACAGTATGGTAAAAAACTTTATATCAAGGGGATTGAAAAGTTAAATAAAATGGACAAATCTGTAAGAAAGAAGAACTTGGAAAATGGAAAGATAAAATAATATAAAATATAAATATTTCTATATGTATAAAACCAACCCACAAAGACCAAGAATAGATTATTTGACCTGGAAAATGTCACATACTTTACAAAAGAATTCATTTCAAGTTCCATGTCAGTTTCAACATTTAATCAGATTCATAAGATGAAATTGTATTTTTATTTATCAGCAAAAAAAATACAAAAAAGGGGAAAACAGGTATATTAATTATAGTATGTATAGATGGGGAGTTAGGAAAACAAAGAAAGATATATTTAAGCACTATCTGAACTAATATAAAAATTGAGCAATATTGTAGTATTTCATAATTGAGAGAATATACTGTGCTCAAGGATTCTAGGACTGAAAATAATATACAATCAAGTTTCCCAATAGTATGTGTCATCTATTTGAAGCAATCTTTTTACATTTATTTTTCACTGGTACATACTAATCGGTTACTCTGATGATCCATATATAACTGACTAAATAAAAAGAAACAAAACTTTTATCAAATAGCAGTTCTATATTATGGGAAATAAAAACTTTTATGTATACATTTTATAAGTTTCAATTAGGCAAAACTTTGAGGACAGTATATTTTCTCAAACATTATCAATTTTTATGGGCAAAACTTTCAAAATCCTTTCTCTGCTGCTCTGCAGTGCACAGTTTTTCTATAGTTACCCTAGTATACAGTAGAACTCCTTAACTACTTCCTCCTGTGTAATTGTAATTTAGTAAACAATTACATTTGGTGCAGTCTCACACTCATGAACCAAAAAATAAAATAAAAAAATACATTTTTGTTTGATGAAATATATTGTTCTCAAAGTTGTGATTTTGCTCTAAAATACACAAAGTCTTTTAAAATTCTATATTAATTTAAAGTTCCTCTTATTAAGGAAGAATAAATTAATAAACTAATAAAGCTTGGAAAAACACCTAAACTTATTAACTTTACAGATATTTGAAAAAATGGCAATAGATGTCACTGGAGAAAGATCCTGCTTAAAGGAATAATGCAGGGAAAAGTGGATATGTAAAAGGGCAAATATACAATTTGATCAATTCCAGTTCCATGTTCCATGTGAATGAGACTTCAAATCATGAAAATAAAAAAATGCTGTTATAAAATAATGACAAAATTCAGAACATTGGATTTAGGGATATTTGCTTAATTGGACAAGTCCATAAAATAAATTGTTGGTTAAGTTGACTATGCAAAATATATATTTTTAAATTAACAGACACCAGTGAAAATAAATCAGGATATGGAATGGTAGAAAATGCTAGATTCAAAATTAAACTAATTCCTAGTAAGAAATAAGCCTGATCCTTTATAGAAAAATGTAATCAATACACTTAAACAGGGAATTCTCAAATAACTTCATTCTCAAAAATAAATAAATAGATAGATAGATAGATAAAATATGAAATAAAAATTTAAAGTAGAAAAGAAAAAACCAGAAATGCACTGAAACTCATTAGTAATTATCAGGATAGAAGTTTCTTGGACAAATGGAGGTTGCAGTGAATGAGAAAGAAGGGACATTCTAGATGGATTTAGATGTTGACATGTTCTACTTTTGAATTCAATTGTAGTTTAATCAATTTTCACATTATAGTGACTTACTACACTGTATATTATAGATTTTTTTTTCCTTTCCTCTCTATATATTTTAAAACATTTTCTTGTATGTAAGTTCCCAACTTTTTTTTTTTTTTAATTTTACAAAGGCATTAAGTTATGGACTCTTTTATTTATTTATTTATTTATTTTTTTATTGTTGGTTGTTCAAAACATTACATAGTTCTTGATATATCATCTTTCACACTTTGCTTCAAGTGGGTTATGAACTCCCATTTTTAGCCCATATACAGATTGCAGAATCACATCAATTACACATCCATTGATTTACATGTTGCCATACTAGTGACTGTTGTGTTCTGCTACCTTTCCTATCCTCTACTATCCCCCCTCCCCTCCCCTCCCCTCCCCTCTTCTCTCTCTACCCCCTCTACTGACCTTCATTTCTCCCCCTTGTATTATTTTTCCCTTTCCCCGCATTTCCTCTTGTATGTTCTTTTGTATAACCCTGAGGGTCTCCTTCCATTTCCATGCAATTTCCCTTTTCTCTCCCTTTCCCTCCCACCTCTCATCTCTGTTTAATGTTAATCTTCTTCTCATGCTCTTCGTCCCTACTCTGTTCTTAGTTACTCTCCTTATATCAAAGAAGACATTTGGCATTTGTTTTTTAGGGATTGGCTAGCTTCACTTAGCATAATTTGCTCTAGTGCCATCCATTTCCCTGCAAGTTCTATGATTTTGTCATTTTTTAATGCAGAGTAATACTCCATTGTGTATAAATGCCACATTTTTTTAATCCACTCATCTATTGAAGGGCATCTGGGTTGGTTCCACAGTCCTGCTATTGTGAATTGTGCTGCTATGAACATCGATGTAGCAGTGTCCCTGTAGCATGCTCTTTTTAGGTCTTTAGGGAATAGACCAAGAAGGGGAATAGCTGGGTCAAATGGTGGCTCCATTCCCAGCTTTCCAAGAAATCTCCATACTGCTTTCCAAATTGGCTGCACCAATTTGCAGTCCCACCAGCAATGTACAAGTGTACCCTTTTCCCCACATCCTCGCCAGCACTTGTTGTTGTTTGACTTCATAATGGCTGCCAATCTTACTGGAGTGAGATGGTATCTTAGGGTGGTTTTGATTTGCATTTCTCTGACTGCTAGAGATGGTGAGCATTTTTTCATGTACTTGTTGATTGATTGTATGTCCTCCTCTGAGAAGTGTCTGTTCAGGTCCTTGGCCCATTTGTTGATTGGGCTGTTTGTTCTCTTATTGTCTAATTTTTTTTTTAATTTTTTATTGTTGGCTGTTCAAAACATTACATAGTTCTTGATATATCTATTTCACACTTTGATTAAAGTGGGTTAGGAGCTCCCATTTTTACCCCATATACAAATTGCAGAATAACATCAGTTACACATCCATTGATTTACATATTGCCATACTAGTGTCTGTTGTGTTCTGCTGCCTTTCCTATCCTCTACTATCCCCCCTCCCCTCCCCTCCCCTCCCCTCTTCTCTCTCTGCCCCCTCTACTGACATTCATTTGTCCCCCTTGTATAATTTTTCCCTTTCCCCTCACTTCCTCTTGTATGTACTTTTGTATAACTCTGAGGGTCTCCTTCCATTTCCATGTAATTTCACTTCTCTCTCCCTTTCCCTCCCATCTCTCATCCCTGTTTAATGTTAATCTTCTTCTCATGCTCTTCGACCCTACTCTGTTCTTAGTTACTCTCCTTATATCAAAGAACACATTTGGCATTTGTTTTTTAGGGATTGGCTAGCTTCACTTAGCATAATCTGCTCTAATGCCATCCATTTCCCTGTAAATTCTATGATTTTGTCATTTTTTAATACAGAGTAATACTCCATTGTGTATAAATGCCACATTTTTTTTAATCCATTCATCTATTGAAGGGCATCTAGGTTGGTTCCACAGTCTTGCTATTGTGAATTGTGCAGCTATGAACATCGATGTAGCAGTGTCCCTGTAGCATGCTCTTTTTAGGTCTTTAGGGAATAGACCAAGAAGGGGAATAGCTGGGTCAAATGGTGGCTCCATTCCCAGCTTTCCAAGAAATCTCCATACTGCTTTCCAAATTGGCCGCACCAATTTGCAGTCCCACCAGCAATGTACAAGTGTACCCTTTTCCCCACATCCTTGCCAGCACTTGTTGTTGTTTGACTTCATAATGGCTGCCAATCTTACTGGAGTGAGATGGTATCTTAGGGTGGTTTTGATTTGCATTTCTCTGATTGCTAGAGATGGCGAGCATTTTTTCATGTACTTGTTGATTGATTGTATGTCCTCCTCTGAGAAGTGTCTGTTCAGGTCCTTGGCCCATTTGTTGATTGGGTTGTTTGTTCTCTTATTGTCTTATTTTTTGAGTTCTTTGTATACTCTGGATATTAGGGCTCTATCTGAAGTGTGAGGAGTAAAGATTTGTTCCCAGGATGTAGGCTCTCTATTTATCTCTCTTATTGTTTCTTTAGCTGAGAAAAAAGTTTTTAGTTTGAGTAAGTCCCATTTGTTGATTCTAGTTATTAACCTTTGTGCTATGGGTGTTCTATTGAGGAATTTGGAGGCCTACCCCACAGTATGTAGATCGTAGCCAACTTTTTCTTCTATCAGACGGCGTGTCTCTGATTTGATATCAAGCTCCTTGATCCATTTTGAATTAACTTTTGTGCATGGCGAGAGAAAGAGATTCAGTTTCATTTTGTTGCATATGGATTTCCGGTTCTCCCAGCACCATTTGTTGAAGATGCTATCCTTCCTCCATTGCATGCTTTTAGCCCCTTTATCAAATATAAGATAGTTGTAGTTTTGTGGATTGGTTTCTGTGTCCTCTATTCTGTACCATTGGTCCACCCGCCTGTTTTGGTACCAGTACCATGCTGTTTTTGTTACTATTGCTCTGTAGTATACTTTGAAGTCTGGTATCGCTATACCGCCTGATTCACACTTCCTGCTTAGCACTCTTTTTGCTATTCTGGGTCTTTTATTTTTCCATATGAATTTCATGATTGCTTTCTCTATTTCTACAAGAAATGCTGTTGGTATTTTGATTGGCATTGTATTAAACCTATAGAGAACTTTTGGTAATGTCGCCATTTTGATGATGTTAGTTCTGCCTATCCATGAACAGGGTATATTTTTCCATCTTCTAAGATCTTCTTCTATTTCTCTCTTTAGGGTTCTGTAGTTTTTATTGTATAAGTCTTTCACCTCTTTTGTTAGGTTGATTCCCAAGTATTTTATTTTTTTTGAAGATATTGTGAATGGAGTGGTTGTCCTCATTTCCATTTCAGAGGATTTGTCGCTGATATACAGGAATGCCTTTGATTTATGCGTGTTGATTTTATATCCTGCCACTTTGCTGAATTCATTTATTAGCTCTAATAGTTTCTTTGTAGAGCCTTTTGGGTCTGCTAGGTATGGAATCATATCATCTGCAAATAGTGATAATTTAAGTTCTTTTCCTATTTTTATGCCTTTAATTTATTTTGTCTGTCTAATTGCTCTGGCCAGTGTTTCGAGAACTATGTTGAACAGAAGTGGTGAAAGAGGGCATCCCTGTCTTGTTCCAGATTTTAGAGGGAATGCCTTCAGTTTTTCTCTATTCAGAATGATGCTAGCCTGAGGCTTAGCATAGATTGCTTTTACAATATTGAGGTATGTTCCTGTTATCCCTAGTTTTTCTAGAGTTTTGAACATAAAGGGATGCTGTACTTTGTCGAATGCTTTTTCCGCATCTATCGAGATGATCATATGGTTCTTATTTTTAAGTCTATTGATGTGGTGAATAACATTTATTGATTTCCGTATATTGAACCAGCCTTGCATCCCAGGGATGAATCCTACTTGATCATGGTGCACAATTTTTTTGATATGTTTTTGTATCCGATTCGCCAGAATTTTATTGAGGATTTTTGCATCTAGGTTCATTAGAGATATTGGTCTGAAGTTTTCTTTCTTTGAAGTGTCTTTGTCTGGTTTAGGTATCAGGGTGATGTTGGCCTCGTACAATTAATTTGGAAGTTCTCCCTCTTTTTCTATTTCCTGAAGTAGCTTGAAAAGTGTTGGTGTTAGTTCCTCTTTAAAGGTTTTGTAAAATTCTGCTGTATACCCATCCGGTCCTGGGCTTTTTTTAGTTGGTAGTCTTTTGATGGTTTCTTCTATTTTCTTGATTGATATTGGTCTGTTTAGGTTGTCTATATCCTCCTGACTCAATCTGGGCAGATCATATGACTTAAGAAATTTATCTATGCCTTCACTATCTTCTAATTTATTGGAGTATAAGGATTCAAAATAATTTTTGATTATCTTCTGTATTTCTGAAGTGTCTGTTGTGATATTGCCTTTTTCATCCCGTATGCTAGTAATTTGAGTTCTCTCTCTTCTTCTCTTCGCTAGCATGGCTAAGGGTCTGTCGATTTTGTTTATTTTTTCAAAGAACCAACTTTTAGTTTTGTCAATTTTTTCAATTGTTTCTTTTGTTTCGATTTCGTAGTGCTAACTTTATGCTTTCATTAGCCAATATTTCCATGACCTATATATTTTAAAAACCATGTAGAGACTACCTTAGTATTTTTACACATATCTCCACTTATACTGATATATATGAGTGATATAATATGCTATTGAAAATGTCAGTACCAAAATGTAAGTTTATTAAGTGATTACCCAAATGTTGAGCAGATTAGTAGTGATAGTCAATGTAGTCTTTATTCCTCACTATGCAACTTGGGACTTTATTTATTAAAAATATCTCCTTTACATAACTTTTGGAACTAAAAGATTCTAATATCCTTTAAATTTATTTTCAAATGACAAAATAAAAATTCCCACTGGATTCTATTTTTAAAATTCGTATTGACTATAATAGTGCACTATAATGTTCCTTTGTGCTTACAGGCTCTGCAGTTTCCCAAGTAACATTTTTTTTAATGACATGCATAAAACAATAGGCTAGTAGTTCTTTAAGGGTAATGATAATAGGATCAACAGCACAGCTTCCTTGAGAACTTCTTTGAAGTATTAATTCCCAAGTTCCAGAGTAGTGAAACATAAACCCCTGGCTTGGGGAGTAGGGGAGGAAGACTGAAAAACATGCACTTTAACAAGTCCTCCACTTTATTTTGGCACATACTAAAGTTTGGAAACCACAGCCATATATCATGATCTCTAGAAGAAAAAGGACTCTGAACTAATAAGTTATTTACTTTTATTAATCATGAACCTAATGATGACTAGAAAATGAATTTTGTTCTTATCCATGTGCTTTAGTTATCTTTTTGGCTGCTGTGACTGAAAGATCTGACCAGGGGGAGGAAAGTTTACTTAAGAGCTCAAGGTTTCAGAGATCTCAATCTACAGACAGCAGACTTCATTCCTAGGGGTTCAAGGTGAGGCAGGGCATCATGGCAGACGAGTGTGGCAGAAGGAATAAGCTCACATGAAGATCAGCAAGCACAGAGAGAGAAAGAGACTCCACTCTCCAGATATAAAATGTATACCCCATAGCCACAGCCCCAATGAACCACTTCCTCCAGCCTTAACCCACCTGCCTTCAGCCAGCACCCAATTAATCCCATCAGGGAATCAACTCATTGATCAGATTAACGATACAGCCAAATCATTTCTCCTCAGAACCCCTCACATTACCTCACACATGAGACTTGGGGAATTCACCTTATCTAAACCATAACACTATGCATCTACCTATTTTTGGTGCTTGTTTAAAAGAATATTATAATGTATTAAATAAATACACAGATAAGAGTTTTCTCATATGTAATAAATCAATTGAAAGATCACTGAAACAGAATTCGTAAACATTGTGTATACATATGATATCTTTAACATGTTATTGTCATAATATCTATATACCATACAATTATTTGATGATGGCAAAAAATGATGAGATCTAGAATTTTCTGAAAGAAAATTTTGATGCCATTTTAGTCTAAAATATATTTTTATGTATAATGTATATAATGTACATTTTATTCTCAAATAACAATTACTTAATTGTTACAAATATTTTGTTCTATTGTTGGATAATATATTCAAGTGTTTTAAAATAAGTATTTGAAATATTTAAAAGCTAATTTAGCCATTATTATAGATTTGTTATTGTTTGGATGTGAGGTGTCCCCTAAAAGCTCACATGTGAGACAATGCAAGAAGGTTTAGAGAAATTATTGGGTTGTGAGAGTCTTAACCCAATCAGTGAATTAATCCTCTAAGGAGGATTAACTGAGTGGTAACTACAGGGGTAAGGTGTGGCTGGAGGAGGTGGGAATTGGCAGTGTGGCTTTGGGATACATATTTATATCCAGCAAGTGGAAATCTCTCTCTCTGCTTCTGGATCATCATGTGAGCTGCTTCCCTCTGCCACACTCTTCTGCCATGATGCTCAGGCTCACCTCCCAGAGGAATGGAGTCTGCTGTCTATGGATTGAGACCTCTGAAACTGTGAGTCCCTAAATAAACTTATCCTCCCCTAAAATTGTTCTGATCAAATCACTTAGTTGCAAAAAATCTGACTAAAACAATATCTTTATATATTCACCAATAACTAGGTGGAGTTATTAATTTTTATATTTTATTTTTAATTCAATTATATTATTTTTGAAATCATTTACCATTTTCATATTAAATATAATGCCATATGAATAAAGTCTGCTGTTGAAGGAGGTGATTTGAACTTCTTCTCCTCTACTTATTTTTAGTATTTATAAATTTAAATCAAGAAAATGTAAAAACTAATTAAAGTTACATTAGAGGAAATACCAACTGAGCTAATTGTTTTAAAATCCTTATTTAATCCAATGAGTCACACCCAGCAAACCTCCTAAATATCCAGATATATTAAACTTTTGCTTGATATGTAGCATGCATGCCAAACTAGTGAATACTATCAATTTCTAGACTATTAGAAAATCAGAATTTAAGTTCTGTATAAGTCATACAAAACTCACTGGCATTTAAATCAGATTTTTCCCTCATTGACCACATAAAATAGCTAATTGCTCATCTAGAACGTGCTTATGTGTTTCATAAAATAATTTAAACTCCAGAATCTAAAATTTAGGAGAGTTTCAGTAACATGTTCATAGTGGTCAAGGAGATATTTATTAAATTACTTAACATAAAGACTGAGTGTCTAATCAATAGGCACTTTGCACTTTCTGACATTGATAGAGGATTCTATGCTCAGAACTCAGGTTGAAACCTAAGGCAGAGCCTATTAATAATCCTGTAGGATGACTCCAAACTCCTTCAGTTTTACAAGCAGCAGTACTGTAAAACAGAAGTTCTTGAAATCACAGAGCTACATAGTTACGCATGAAGAGAAAACCAACCATTTATATGAAGTGAAAATACAACAGCATAAATCACGAAGTTGTCATAAAAACAGAATTAGCAGATGAATAGAGAAAAAATTTTGTTCAAGGAAGAGAACTCTATAAATATTATAAATAAAATAATAGTTTTCCTAGGGACTCTGAAGGAATTAGGTCCATATAAGAATGTTTTAAAAAAAGGAGAAACTACTAGGAAAATCATAGGAAATAAAAAGTAGTATTGTTTAAATAAACATAATTATAGGAAGACTTAAGCATAAACTTTAATAAACTCAATAATAATATTGAGTCAAAATGAAAATAGTTTAAAAATAAAGAACAATTTACAAGGCATGCAACATTCAACTACTTAGAGTTACAGAAAATAAGTACATATAAGGAAAAAAGTTGCAATTCTAGAAGTGTTTTTTTGTTTATTTTTAATAGAATCTCCAAGTAGGAGGAAAAGATAATAGGATAGAGAAAAGTTTACATAAGGCTTCTTCCTATTGAATGTCATATCATCAAAGTTGATGAGAAAATTATAACAATTGGAATGAAGAAATAATAATCAAAAAAGGAAATAAGAGTAGCATTAGAAATATAATTGGGCTAGGGATGTGGCTCAAGTGGTAGCACGTTTGCCTGGCATGCACGGGACTCTGGGTTCAATCCTCAACACCACATAAAAATAAAAAATAAAGACACTGTATCCACCTAAAACGAAAAAATAAATTTAAAAAATATATATAAGATTGGATGTTTAGTTAAAAAGTGAATAAATATAGTAACAAATTTATTAGCTCGATGACTTTAATATACAAATTTTATACTAAATCTCTAAAAGGTAAACATGTTTTCAAATAAGAGGTACTTGAACTAAATTTTTTTATTTACATTTTTAAATGAATTGATTTCAGGATATAATCAAGATGTAAGTGAAAGGAAGTGAAAATGGGAGAGGTCAAATATCAATTAATGAACAAAAAACAGAATTGAATGATGAAAATTGTAAGAAATTTTCCTACCATGACAGCCTTGCAAAAGAGTGAAAATGAAAACAAGAAGTTTTTGGTTTTTACATATACATAAGGAAAATTTATAGATGAAATTATATGATGTCTGGGATTTGCTTCAATGTAACTCTGGATTGAGGGAGAGAAATAGTCAAAATAACTGTGGGAGATCAGCATTTGGTACATTGATTCTGTACATTAATTTAATTCTGTATAAATATTTGCAATTTTGATAGTACAATATTTTTAATAATGCAATATTTATACACATGCAGACAGATGGAAATTTGAAAATGTCCTCAGTAATAATATTGGTATAAATAATAGGGAAAAAAAAACAGAAGAAATAAAAAGAATGTTCATTTTATATCTGATATAAAATAAGTAAAAAGAAATCCTAGGTACAATAAAAGCAACAAGTGCATATTAGAGATTTTTTCCTTCAAATTTGAAGCCAAGTTTAATGCAGCACAAATTCCATCAATTTATGGAACACGTAAAAGTACATCCACATTAGATGAGTAGGTGGATAATATTTGCTTTGTGTCATTGAAAGGTCATAATAAAATTGGATCTGTGCAATACCTCTGACAGATTCCTGTATCTGAGCCCCAGAAGTCCTTGATTTTTCTCAGTAGAAATTTCCTTGGGCTCTGTAGCTGCCTAGGTGTATCATACACATTGCTATGCAGGAGGTAGGGACTCTCTTAAGACCCTTCCTATAGTGCACCAGTAACTACTTTAGGTCTGCCTTATTTAACACATTCTATTTCTCTACTATTTCTTTGCTTATAAGTTCCCTTAATAAATTTTGGTTTATTATACAAGCTATTATGTTTTTACACACTGAATGATAAAGTTCTGTTTCTTTTCACTTCATCATTTGTATTCAACCTAGAAAAACACAGAAGAATTTAGTATAGGTAAATACAGAAAGGAGGTATTTTTAAATTCTATCATGTAAAAAAGGTTGAAAATAAATAAAAATTTGAAATGTTTTGATAGAATTGAAAGAGAGGCTGAGAAATTTGAAGAGCTTAAGTATCCATAGCTTACACTATAAAGTGGCCATGAGATAATGCTTGAAGCGAAGAGAACTAGAGATATGGCATTATGTAATTTCAATTTAAAAAGGTAGAATCGTAGAAAAAATAAATGGCTAAAAAACTGTCAATGATTTGCAAAACTGGAGACGGATATACTGAAATAAGACTTCAACTTTCATTTATGATCTGAAAGAAAATTTAAAAATGATAATCAAGATTGCCAGTATGAGCATGCTATTTATATTTATGGGATAAACACCATGTGATCTCTTAAAGCATAATTGTTGTAAGTGCTTGCCTCTAGCAAAGGAATCTGGGAGTGAGAACAGATGAGTTATGCAAATTGTATTTTATTTTTGTAAGCTCTTCTGAATTTATTGATTTCAAAATTATAAAAAGTAAACTATCACCACACCAAAAAAAAAACTGTAATAGAAAGGTTTAGTTTAGATTGGTTATAATAAGAAATGAGACTAATGAAAAAGGAGATGAAAAGTTAGAATTGAGAGTAAATGAAACTGAGAGACAATTAGAAAATGGTGCTGTCAGTCATATTAAGAGTTTAGGAATGATTCTTAAATAAACCTAGCATGGAGATCGTATTAATTTTCTATTGCTGCCATAAGAATTTTGTACAAACATAGGGGCTTAACACAATGCAAATTTATTATCTCGTATTTCTGCAGGTCAGAAGCTTGGCATGATGTGACATATTGGTTTGGATGGGCTAACTAGTTAGTTTCCCTATATTTAGTTTCCAACTAAGGCTTGGGGTCTTTGATGAAGCATCCTGCTGGCACAATTCATTTCCCCTTGTGCTTTCCTCATGAGTCTTTCCATTTTTGAGACATCAATGATACATGATTCCTTTTTAAGTCTGGAATGTTCGGACTTCATCCTGTGCTTTCCTCTTTTGGTTTAAGGACTCATGATTACCTTGGTCCCATTTTAATAATATACAAAATTCTCCATATTTCAAGGTCAATACATCTATGACCTTAATTGCATCAGCAAAGTCTCTTTTGCTATATTCATGGTGTAATCAAGGTCACGGGCAATAAAACTCATGAGAAAACAAATTATTCCAATTCTGGAATTAAACTTCAGACATTTTATTATCCAAAAATAATGCAGTGGACACCTATAATATTATTTGGCTCTCTGGTATTGCAACTCAATCCTAGATATGAGAAAGTTCATTTCTAAATTAATATTAGTTGGTGGAAAAGCCATCCTTTGACTATAGAATCAAAACTTTTTATTTCTTTCTGTGTAGAAAAAAAAAGTAAAGAATGTACCAGCTAAATGTACCTGACATTGGAAATTGTTGATATAAAGAAGCAGAAACCACTGGGGGTGACCCTTAACACAGGTTTTATGTTTTATTCTGTGAACTACCCAATGCCTTTTTAGTAGATTCCTTTTCTGCTGAATTCAAACTATAAGTGGTAGGCACAGTTTTCATAAGCTCCAGGATCATCAGCATTTTACTCATAGGACTTGAGGAAAGGGAAAATAAATCAAATATTCTGAGCTGTATTCTTCTTGCTATACAGCCCTTTGTATCTAACCAACCATTTATGTATTTCTGTTATCCATGAATCTGTAATAGAACAGTGTTTTAATTCGCAATTAGGCTAACATTTCAAATTCTTAATGCTTCTTAGCTTATCTAACAAATATATTTAAATTATTCTGATTTTTAAGAATTTCTAATATTAATATCATTATACTTTATAGGATGTTCAAAATAATTGAGAAAACACAGAATTTGGTAAGCAGCTTTACTGACTAGAAAATTCATCTTACATCAAGGGATGAGACTCTGGAGGTTGTGGGATACAGTATCTCTGAGTAGCAGCAATGAGATATTACATTGGTCATTTAGATAGAACAGGATAAATAACAGGAAAGAATGTCTCAGAAATATGATATAGAATGGTTGTATCCAATGGTGCCTATCACTTAGTAAGAAAAGAGAAGTAAAAATCCCTCTATTTTCAAATAAGAACAACAATGTCATTCTCATTCTGGTCCGAATGACAATTATCAGAAAGAGAAATAAATCAATTCTGACAAGGATGCAGAGAAAGGAGAACTCTGGTACACTGATAGGAGGAATGTTAACTAATACAGCCATTATGGAGAACAGTATGAAGTTTTCTCAAGACCAAGACATAGAACTGCCATATCATCCAGTTACCCACCAACTCAGATTTATGCAAAGGAGCTGAAATCGGTATGTTAAAACAACATCTGCATTTGCATGTTTATTGTAAAACACTTCATAATAGCCAAGATGAGGAAAGAAAATAGTTTTCCCTCAATGAATGAAGGAATAAAAAATACATAGTGTAAATATGTTTTCTTTATTCAGATGTATGTGTGTGTCTATGTGGTGGACTATTATATAGCCAAAAAATTATAAAATATGGCATTTGCAAAAACATGGATAGAACTAGAGGGCATTATGTTACAATAACTAAGCCATGCACAAATTTGCACTTAGATATGGAAGCTAAACTGTTGAAATCAAAGGAGAAAAAAATAGAATTATAGTTACTAATAATGGTACGGGGAGAAAGAACAAACAGCTAATGGGCATAGGGAAGCAGATGGATAGGAGGAATTACTGATAATGCTTTACAGCACAGTATGATAACTTCATTTTATAGCAATTAATATTTCAAAATAAATAATAGAGAGGCTTTTGACTCTTTCCTACAAAAAGAAATGATAAATGCCTAATGCTGTAGATATACCAATTACCCTGATCTGATGATTATACACTGGATGCATGTATTGAAATGTCATTCTGTACCCCTTGTATATGAACAATTATGTGTGAGTTAAAAATTAAAATGTTTTAATTAAAAAAATTGAATAAATTCCTTCATTTTGCATCTCAAGGTGCTGAGTGAAAACCAAAGATTTTTCTATGACCACAAACACACACATAGATGGACAGCAGCATTTTCAAAGCAGATAACAGTGCTAATTAAAAAAAAAAAAAAGCTGAAGCAAATTTTGGCAAAGCATTGAAATAATTCTATTAAAGCTGAGTGATAAATACAAGTGCATGTGGTTTATTATCTTAATATGATTTTTTACTGTTCTTAAAATATAAAGAAAACAGTGACTTCTATTTTTTTTAAATGAAGCCATTCCATCCTAATTTAGAGGTGAATTATAAAATAACCTATGAAAAGTAACCAACTTAATGGAACATTTAATTCATAAAGATATTGATACATGAGTAATAAATATATCCATATTTAACAAACAATGTAATAATGTAAATGAAATTAAATACTAAAAATGCTTACCTAATTCATTGTTCATACACACAGATTCATCCTAACAGAACATATAAAATTTTGTTACTAGGTTGTATACATAGGTCATTTATTTTTTGTCTTACATTATTGCAGTAAATGAGTGCTATGATATCAAAAGAATATATTGGCAGTTTTTCCATTGATTAAAATTCCCAAAGCATATTTTCTCCCTCTTTTCTTACCTTTATAATCAAATACTTAAAATGTTTTATGAAAAACAATATTCTCAGGATCAAAGATATAGATTTCATGGGGATTTAGATTTTTATAAATTTTAGTGTCATCAAATCATATTCTAAAGTTATACCAGTTTGTATTTTTAGCAGTAAATATTAAGCATAATTTAAATAGGGTGGAAAGTTGTAATGCCTTGTGGTTCTTTGTAATCATTTTGGTCTTCATGACATCATTGCTGCCTGTTAATGTTTTTTGTACATACATTAGATTATAGAGCTTTTTTAATAATTTGCACAAATTTCCTCTGTGATCAATATTGTCAATTTTGTTGTCATTTTTGACAGATATAAACTTTCTACTTTTTACCTTTTTTGATGAGATTTTTTTCTGTTAGATTTCTATTCATATTTAAAAGTATTTCCTTCTGAAAATGCAATATTTATTTATATTTTTAAAATTATTTTCTGATTTATTTTATAATTTTAAACCATCCACAACTCATTACAGTTTATGAGTTAAATGTGACTCTGATGCTACCTATATTTTATTTTCTGTTTCTGAAATTCATGTTTAATTAATCTAAATAAATGATAGATTTTTTTTCTTTTTCTGATTTTATTCTTATAAATGATAAATACAATCATATAGAAAAAATCTAACCTTTTAAAATATTCTGTGTTATGTCTTCTTGTTTATCTATTTATTCTTTTTTCTTCATTTGGAGATATAAGAACTAAAATAAATCCAAAATATTCAGGTAGAGTCTTTTCACTGTATTTAAAGTTTTGGGGAAAAAAAGTAAACATATTATTTATCTTCTAGTATTACGACTGCAGAGACAATATATATGTGTCCCCATCTCATGAAAAGCATCCATAAGCAACCAGAAGGAAAACCAGGAAAGCGTTATTGAAAACTCTTTATATACTTTTTATCAAGAATTCCAACAAGAAATTACAATCTAAAATAGATCTCAAAGACAACAGAAACAGATGAGAGAGTACACATAGTAGGAATGAGAAACTAAACAGGCATTCAAGAAATAAATACTATAACAGGAATAGCTAAAGGAAGGATATATCATCCTGAGCACACTGTATGGAATTCAAACATACATTACTATGGCTTATTTACAAATAGAAGCAAATTAACAAAAAATGTACAAATGGTTGAAGACAATGTAATTCTCTCATGTCATTCTATGCCACTACAGTAGTAATGGATTTGCTTCATTTTACAAAATCTTTTTGGAATCAGTCTTAAGTCAACCTATTCATCCAAACTACTCTATATAGCCCATGCTGTTATTTTATGCCTTTTATTTAATTATTATTAAGTTTAATTATTATTAAAGGAAAACATGCATGTGATCTATAGTTCAAAGATAGCATAGCACAAAGCCTCAGTGACAAGACCAGCTTCAAGCCATGAAGGCATCTCAGAAAAAAATTATGTTTTACTTATAAAAATTATTTATGTGCTATGTATTTATACATATTAGTCTTGTTTCCTTTAGGCTTTATACTATATGTAGTGAGAATAAATAGCAAGCTCTACTATCCCTACCCATCTCAGTTATAATTGCTGTCTACCTATATTTTATGTACCTGGGTCAGATAAACAAAAGGGTCCAAATGGTGCTCAGAAACAAGACAACTAAATAAATTGCAGAAAACTATAATTTTAAAGATATAATTAAAATATATGCAACAACGAAAGAAGCTTGCATAGAATGAAATGTTATATAACTGGGCTGTGGTTGTGGCTCAGGGGTAGAGCACTTGCCTAGCATGTTCAAGGCCCTAGCACCTTCGATACGCAGCACCATATAAAAATAAATAAAAGAAAGGTATTGTATCCAACTACAACTAAAGAAAATAAAAAAGAAATATTGTACAACAATTTAAAATGATATTCATCTGCAGCAAAATGGATGGAATAGAGGCTGTTATGTTAATTGAAATAAGCCAAACCAAAAAAGACAAAAATTGCTTGCTACAAAAATTGGATGCTACAAAATGTTTATCCGGGTGTTGAATAATAATGACTAGAGGCTAGAAAGTGTGGGAGAAGAGAGAAAGTGGTTGGATAGTGGATACTAAAACAGAGCTGAAGAGAAGTGATAAGTTCTACTGCTCAACAGCACAGTAGGGTGACTATAGTTCACAATAACTTCTTACTATTTTGTGAATAACTAGGCTCAAAGCCTCCAAACACAAAGTAATGGAAATAAGATGAAAGCATCAATTACTCTGATTTGATCTATCATACTCTAACTCATAAATATGTGCAATTAAAAAAAATACAAAACTTAAAAAGAAAAATAAATGTACTGTCATGTGTAACTAATTACAACAAAAAAAGAAAGAAAATAAATGAAAATGGGAAAAAAGAATTGAGATCAACAATTAAAAATATTCATAATATGAAAGGAAAATTGATATATCATAACCAATCTTATATTGAGGACTTACTGTACACACATTTTTTTCAAAGATTAGAAGTATACTGTTAGGCATTTTCTCCAAAACATTATCTTGTTTTGTTATGACTGTATCACCATTATATAAACCAAGACAGTTACATAATTACATGTAATAAACTCAGTAAATATTTGTTTAGTGAATAAATGTAATAATTCAAGGAATATTAGAAAAAAGTGATCAATGCTAGGTGGGTCTTTAATAACAGAAAGGCTGACTCATTAATTTATATGAAATATATCACTGATTTTTAGAGAAAAAAATAGAAATGGTTATGTTTGATTATTTAATAACTCCAAGAAATAGAGTTCCTACGAACTATTTCTGAGGAAAATATTAGGGAATTGGTTGTAGTCAATCAAGTGATCAATAACTAAAATGAGTATTTGTAAATGTATCAAATTCTATACATACAGGATTACAAATTAAAATTACACATTCAGATGGCTACACAGTGTCTCACACTATCAGATGCACAAGCAAGAGTTGGGATCATCAAAATTTGTGGAAACAAAATGAAAAGAATACAGAAAAACAATGTAAATACATTTGGGATAAGGGAATGAAAATGTAAAGATTCGGTAAGATGAATGATTTTTCGCATCTTCTGTGAGAATAATTCAAATGTTACTGATAATAATTATAAAAAAAGAAGTCTAAAATATTAAAGGACATAAAGACAAACAGAAAGATAATAAAATAATAAAGGAATATATTTATAATTTTAAAATAAAAAATTAAGGAAAACAGCATATTATACACTGTAGTGCTGTGTATCACATTTGATAAGTATTATTTATGCATTTCAGCTCTTATTGTTTTAAGAATACATAATAAAAAGATCCCTTGAATTCAAACGTAATATTTGATATATTTACACATACACAAACTAATATATATGTACACATGCATATAAAATATCAGTTCCATAGAACATATCATTCAGATTAATTGTATCATTTTCTTGGGTCTGCTTTATCCACAGAAATGTAAGTGAAGAGTCTTAGTGGTAGTATATATGTTTTTTTTTTTTTTTTAA
The DNA here is from genome assembly GCF_021218885.2 of Marmota monax. Classification (NCBI taxonomy): domain Eukaryota; kingdom Metazoa; phylum Chordata; class Mammalia; order Rodentia; family Sciuridae; genus Marmota; species Marmota monax. Next base: position 22,967 of record NW_026692914.1, read on the forward strand.
TGTTTCTGCATTTAGGATTCAATGTTGCTCAGATATGAACAGCATAAACATTAATTTTTGCCTTTGCTTTTATAATTATTTTCAATTTATTTGTTTTAAATCTATTAAGTAGAATACATATATCATTTTTACAATATGCATCATGTTTGCATATTTTATACGTAGATATTTAGGTTTTCTTTTTCTAATCTGCTCATATTTAAAAACATCTTGTTTATACCACTTCTTTTGTATTTTATTTTTTCAGTCTTAGACATTATACATTGCATTTTACTATGCAAGTTGAACATTCAGCTTTCCAATACTATCCCTTCCAGTCATACATAAAATTTATCTCCCAATATTTCTTTTTAACAAATTTTTTTCAAAATATTTAGTGTTCATAAAATTATTATAAAGTAAATGCTATTAGTATAAGAATAATCCAGTTACATTTTAATTTTAGGTTGATTTTTTATCCTTTTCTGAGATTAAATAGTTGCCTCATTTTTATTTAATTAGTTTTACATGACTTTATTACTCAAATTTCCAACAAACATTTACAGCTTTCTCGTTTTTTTGTTTGTTTGTTTGTTTTTACTTTGTAGTTTCTCGCCATTTCAATTCTTATTTTAATATTTATTGCACTTTCAGGATAGAATAATATGTGCACTCTACTTAATAAAATAAAATGGTAACTGATGAAAATGCAAACTTCCATTTATTTATTTTTAAGAGAGAGAGATAATTTTTATATTTATTTTTTTTTTAGTTTTCGACGGACACATCTTTGTTTGTATGTGGTGCTAAGGATCGAACCAGGGCCGAATGCATGCCAGGCAAGCGAGCTACCGCTTGAGCCACATCCCCAGCCCAAACTTCCATTTATTTTTGCATTGCTAATTCTACATTATCTGATATCAGATTGGTGTCCCTGCTTTCTTTTGATTCATATTTGTTTGTCTTGGTTTTAACCATGGAGATATTGCAAAAAGTAATATTAGATTCTTCTTCATCCAATAGGGATTATCCCTTCTTAATAAAAGTTAATAAAAGCCATTTATACTTGTTATAATATTTCATACCTATTAAGTTGTCTCTATCAAGATTTATTTCTTAATGCCAACATTTCATAGCTTTTTATTCCCTTTATTTTGTATGTGGACTATCTTTTTCACTATTTTAATTTTTATTATAAAATAATATACATACAAACTACATAAATATATTACATATTATGTAATTTACAAACATGCTCATATGCAATATGTATATATATTTTATTTTTATATTAAATGTTCAATGGACTTGCATTCCTTAAAATTCAGAGTGTAGCAAAATATTTTAGAATGACATCTAAAGGGGGTTCTTCAAGATGTCAGAATAAAACAGGTTGCTTTCCTGGGTGGTGCATGGTGTGAAACCAAGGGAAAATTAAACATGAAGAGAGGTTTAACAGGGAACAACTGGTCATGAAAATCCACCCAGCTCTCCCCTCCCCCTCTAATCAGTTTGCTTACAGGATTGGCTGGGAGAGATGTGCCTGGCCAGGAAGTTGAACTGGCTGGCATGGGAGAGACTGAGTTTGGTGACTAAATCCAGGACCAGGAAACTTGGGGTCCACAGGTGGTGTGGACTAAGACTTGGCTCCTCCCACACGTAAGAGGTAGCCAGGGGAGATTCTAAGGTGCTGTTTTCCAGCATGGACCTGAAAATGTTGGGACCTGGAGGTGCACTGATTTAAAATCTCCAGAACAATTACCATCTAGTGAAGGGCCCAGAATTTACCTAAGCCTAAACCCTACCTCCAGGAGTTCTGCCTGTGAGATGACCTCTCTCACCCTAGCAACAGCCCTCTCAGTGGAATAAGCATCATCCTCTAGAAGGCCCCACCTGACTGTTGAGAAGGGAAACTGAGAACCTTTTGAACTCCAATGGAAATCTTTCTTTTACTTTTCATTGAGATTTTTTTGTTGTTCTTTTCTCTACTTAATTGTTACCTTGATGGTTCATGGACATTTATATATGTTTATATTTGTTTGCTTGTTTATGTTTTCCTTTCTCATTTCTAGCATTTCTGAAACCAGGTATTTTTCATGAATAGGAAAAATAGAAAGTTTGATTAGTACATTTCAGTTTTGTTTTATACACTTTAATTTATTTACTTTTAATTTTTAAAATTTTGTACATACTCTTGGAAACTCTAGCCAGAGCAATTAGAAGAAAGAAATTAAAGAAATATTTCTAGGAAAAGAAGAACTCAAATTATCCCTATTTGCCTATGAAATGATTGTATATTTAGAAGACACAACAAACTCCAATAGAAAACTTCTAAAACTCATAAATGAATTCAGAAAAGTAGCAGGATATAAAATTAAAACCCATAAATCAATTGTATTCCTATATATCAGTGATGAATCAACTGAAAGACAAATTAGTAAGATTATCCCATTCAAAATAACCTCAAAGAAAATAAGATATTTGAGAATCAATCTAACAGAAGATGTGAAAGACCTCTACAATGAAACTGTAGAACACTAAAGAAAGACATTGAAAAAGACCTTAGAAAATTGAGAGATAGATATGTTCTTGTATAGGCAGAATTAATATTGTCAAAATGGCCATAAAACCAAAAGCACTGTATAGATTTCATGCAATTCCTATTAAGGTTCAAATGACATTGTTTTAGATATAGAAAAAGCAGTCATACAATTATTTGGAAAAAAAATAAGAGGCCCAGAGTAGCTAAAGCAATCCTCAATGAGAAAAGTGAAGCAGGAGGGAGGCATCACAATATCAGACTTTAAAGTATACTACAAAGCCATAGTAACAAAATCAGCATATTATTACTCCAAACAGACATGAAAATCATGATACAGAATAGAAGACACAGAGATAAATCCACAAAAATATAGTTATCTCATACTAGACAAAGGCAGCATAAACGTTCATTGGATATAAGATAACCTTTTTAACAAATGTCACTGGGAGAACTGGAAATCCATATGTAACAAAATGAAATTAGACTCCTATTTCTCACCCTGCACAAAACACAACTCAAGGACCTAGGTATTAAACCAGAGGTCCTGTACCTACTAGAAGGAAAATTAGGCCTAACTCTATATCACATTGGCTTAGGTACTGAATTCCTCAACAAGACTCCTAAAGCTCAAGAAGTAAAATCAAGAATGAATAAATGGGATGGTATCAAACTAAAAAGATTCTTCATAGAAAGGAAACAATCAAGTACATGAAGAAAGAGCCTACAGAATGGGAGAAAAAATTTACTACCTATAACTCAGAGCATTAATCTCCATGATATATCAAGAACTCAAAAAACTTAACACCTATAAAACAAATAACCCAATAAATAAATGGGCAAAAAAATTGAACAGACACTTCAAAGAATAAGCAATATCACTGGTGAATAAAAAATTTATGAAAAAATGTTAATAATCACTATTAATTAGACACATTCAAATTAAGACTACACTGTGATTTCATATCATTCCAATCAGAATGGCAACAATCAAGAATACAGGTAACAATAAATTTTGTCAAGGATGTGGGGGGAAAGGTCTATACATTGCTGATGAAACCACTATGGAAAGAATTATGGAGATTCCTCAGAAAACTTGGAGTGGAACCACAATTTGATCCAATTACCCCACTCTTGAGTTTAGACCCAATGTACTTTAAATTGGCATACTTTATGGTTGCAGCCTCATCAATGTTTATAAAAAAATAAATAAAATAAATTTAATTTTAAAACTTTAGGAACACTTACTGTATAAATAATTCAATGGACATATTCTATCACTGTTATAAAGGCCCAGAAGTGACTGGATTATAGACTATATAGTTTCTTTTTCTTTTATTGATTGATTGATTTTGGTACTAGGGTTTAAAACCAGAGGCCCTTCACCACTGATGATATTTGCAGTCATTTTTTATTTGAGACAGGGTCTCATTAAGTTGCTTAGGGACTTACTAAGTTGCTGAGGCTGGCCTTGAACTTGCGATCCTCTTGCCTCAGCCTCCTTAGTTACTGTGATTATAGGGGTGTGCCAACATGTCCCATGTAGATTGTTAGTTTTTAAGAAATTGTGAAACTCTTTTCCAAAGTGGAAATATTATTTGACAGCCATCCTACAGTGAGAAAAATGGCAGTTATTCTGCATACTTGTTAATACTTCATACTGTTAAGCTTTTGAACTTAAGACATGTTATATGTATGTAGTGGCATCTCATAGTCATTTAAATTTAAATAAACAAAAACAAATAATGAATATTTTTTCCAAGGGATTTTCTACTACTGGTGTATGTTCTAGAGTAAAATGACTATCAAATATTCAGCCCATTTTTAAATTGCTATCTTATTATTGAAATTTATGAGCTATTTATTTTTTTGAAACAAGTTTTTGTAGATTTGTGATTGCAAATATTTTCTTCCAGTGTATGACTTATTTTTTTGTTCTACTAACTTTGTCTCTGAAGATACATTTTTTATGTTGAGAAGTCATCGAATTACTTTTCTTCTGTGGATCACCTTATAGTTAGCTCTTTTCCTAACTTGAAATCAGAAAGCATTGTATCTTATGCTTTCTTGCATAAGTTTAATAGTGTTTTATGTTTAAGTGTGTGATCTGCTATCAATTTTTTGCATGCAAGTACAAAATATAGATCAAGTTTATGTTTCTGCACATGTGTATCCAGTTGGTTTAGCACCATTTGATGAAAAGAAATCCTTGGTCCATTCAATTCCTGTGTACCTTAGTTAAAAAACAGTCAGCCATAGTTATGTGGGTCTCTTCCAGACTCTATTCTGCATTATTGATATCTGTTTTTATGCTAATATCACACTGTCTTATCTCTGAAGTTTTAAAATAGAACTTGAAATAAAGTTCTTTTTTCTTTTACATTATAGTTTTTCAATATGTTCTTCATTTAACCAAGCTATAATTAACACATTTTTTCATATTTTCCTAGAAGAGTATATACTTCACTGTGATGTTCACACATTTCTACCTAAAACCTAATATAAATTTTCTTTGCCAAGTTTGACTGTAGTCAAATTCTCCTTCATAATTCTAAATACATCCATATTCTTTCTTTAATTTTCCTTCAATAACAAGAAAAAATTATTATTATTGTTTCTGTAATATCCATTGACCTTCAATATATTTATCAGTTTGGCAGGTTTTGTTTCTTTTTTAATCACTGATTATTATTATATCCTCCTTCATATTTTATGAACCTTCTTTCCTAGCATTTTTATAATTTCTAGAATGAAGAGTATAGCTAATATATTGCATATATTTATTTTCTTATGAAAAAGTGTAATGTTTAAGTTATTACTCTGAGTAGAATTTTAGCATTATTTCTAACATTCAATATATGATTGAAATAAGACCATAGCTTTTTCTTTGAGTATGAAGAAACCTTTTGGCCAGTGTCCATTCTGTATTTCTACATTATTTGAATCTTTCTGTCATATAGCAGAAGTGGCTATGCCAGGCTCTTTGGTGCTGCTTCTATAGGTCACAGTAGTTATATGTTAATAGCTCATGTTAGTAGTTTTGAGATGCATGCAATTATCACCATTATGGATTTTTCTTTGTTTTGGCATTCCTTGTCTTTGAACTTCTGGGTCTGACAATCCCTTGAGAATGGATTCTCTCAGTATTTTTTTAAAATGATTTTCGAACCACTTAGTTTCGAGTTCTTTTCCCTTCCACTAAGGAAGTGCATCTCATGTTTAAGTAAAGCATACTTAATCTATTTCCTTTTTGTGAAACATAGTCGTCTTTTATCTGAGAGGTTTTCAAAAGAATCCTAAAAGTTTATTTATATTTTCTAAACTAATAATTTGCTTTATAGATGTCACTCTCTTATATATTACAACATCAATATAAATATTTTCCTTATATTTTTAGTATTTGTTCACCTTGGTAGTTTCTATCATGAGTTAAATATGAAAGTTAGTTTGCAGCTCTCCTTTGTTTTAAACTGTTATAATCATTGTATAAAAAGCAGAAGGTAAGGCTAACTTTCCATATAACTCAATTATTGTAATTATTTAAATTCAACATTTATAAAAACAATATATTTGGAACACGAGAAAATATAAGAGTTCTGAATATGGCATTAAACCAGTGATCAAATAGGACATATGTGAATACAGGAAAAAAAATAACCTATTTATTTCTTATAAATCTATATCTTCTAATGGAATCTCTACTATCTAATATCCTAAAAATTTGAGTTAATATTTATAATCGTGTAATTAGAATTAGTCTTTGTTAACAAAGACTTGTTAGCATGTACGTGTACTTGTCTAGCATGTACAAGGCCCTCTATTCTATCCCTAGCAGTGTGAAAAATTAAAGAAGAAAAACAATCAAACAAAAAGGTACATACAATTGTTACTGTTTGCAAATCAGTTAGTAGTAAGTGTATATATATATATATATATATATATATATATATATATATATATATCAGATTTATCAGTCAACTATGTATACATTGAAATCACATCCTGTCTACATAAAGCAATGTAACAGCAATAATAGTGACAAGAAATATGATTTTTTTTTAAAAGTAGCACAAGAATTGATGAAACAGTGGTCAATGGAACAGCCTGAACTTGGCAAAGGGAGCAGTCTCTGGACAAGGCTTTCTCAGCAAAGATGAAACTCAACATGAGCTCAAAGATGACATTTTTGATTGGCATAAGTAGTGAAGGAAGGTTATTCATATTAATCAAAATGAGATGAGCTATAATTGTGGAATATTAAAAAGACAATGCACTTAGTTTCATAAGGGGAAAAGTGAAACCTGATTTTTTTTTTTTTTTTTTAAGGTGGCACAAATTTTACAATGCACTTGTCCCTGTAATTGGTCATTTACTTTTGCTGAGGCACAGGTACAACTTGTGAATCTGATAAAGTTATTACTTCTTCCAGTGAATGATGGAGAGGATTCATTCTGGTTGGGCAGAATCAATTCTTCACTGACCTCCTTACCTCCCTCCTGTTTCCTCTGATTTCTCTCTTCCTCCCTTCAGTTCCTCTCCCACTCCTTCTCCTGTCTCTTTATTCATTCTCTCTCTCTCTCTCTCTCTCTCTCTCTCTCTCTCATATATATATATATAGTTATATGTATCCTCCTTTATAATTAATTTATAATTATATGTATTATATATATTAGTTAACTTTATTTTTTTAAGTCATGGAAAGTCAGTTTTGTATTTTACAAGCATATCTATGATTCCTTGTTTCTCAAAGTTTATCTATTCTTATTTCATTAAAATTTTACAAGCAACATCATAGGCTCTTCACAAAGCCTCAAAAATGTTGCATGGATACATCTATTCCATAAACTTACAGAGTAAGATTAAGAAACATTCTTTAGTTATTTAGAAACCATTTCATTATTAAGGGCAGAAACACAATTTCAAATTGATTTATTCAATGATTAATTTTAAGTACCATAGAGGATGGAGAGGTAGAATTTAGATTAACAAGTTATAACATTATTTCAGTAATTCAAATTGAGCTATCTATTTACACAGATATCATTTGGAATTTCTTATTATCAATATTGAAATATTGAATGCACCTTAATTTCTTTATCCCAAATATATAGAGATGGTAATTGTGACTTAAAGCTCTTAAATACCTCATTCAAATTTATAGTTTTCACTTGGCAGAGAAAGGATTTGAACCAAGTTGACTTGGTACATATCCAGGGGCTAGGATTGTATCTCAGAAGTAGAGCATTTGCCTAGCATGCAGGAAGTGCTAGGTTCAATTTCCTGTATCACAAGAAATAAAGTGCATGTTCTTAAGTATTAGGCCATATAGAAACCAAAAAAAGACTTGTGAACCTAATCACAGGTACACAGAGCCAATCCAGCCTAAAGCAAACCTACTTTACACGGACACCACTGATACAACAAACAAAACAAGAACATTCATGTTATCAGCTTTAGAGGGAAAAGGAATAATACCAGTTACAGGTTTAGTGAGGCTGAAAACACATGTGATTGTTTTCAAAACCAGAGTCGGTTCTAATTCCATTCCTTTAGCATAGAAAAACATTTTCCATTTGCAAATCAGAAAAAAAAAATATTGGTTAAATTTGACATTAATTAACAGAAGAGAAAATAATAGAGCAAAGTTTGGGTCAATGGTCATTACTATACCCAAGTCAAGTAATGTCAAATGTGTGTCCCAATTACTTTCACTTTGTCTACTTACAATAATTCCATCAGAAATATATGTAATAAGTTTGTGATTCAATCAGGTTGCTATACATCTTCATCTATCCAGTTCCTAAAAAGTATTTTATATGTGAAAATTGTTTCCATTTTAATAATTGAGAAAACCGAGGGTTTACCAATTTCATTTAACAATGAATGAAAGGAAGCAGAATTCAAACACAGCAATTCAGCACTGAAGTTCAGATTTAACACGTCAGCAGCTGACTTAAATTTCTGATGCATTGCATATTCCGGAAAGCCTTAGGCTTGTGACCTATTCTCTTTTCTATCTCATGCGACTTACATTTGCTCTTTTGTCAAATGGCATCAATTCAATAAATTAAAGAAAACAGATGGAGAGGCACATCAAGCCAGCAGTACACATCCACTAAAGTAATTAAGCAATTACTTGCAGGAACACATTCCTCCCTCAAATATAATAATGTGTAGCATTATCAACATTTTTCTTACAGAGGATTAAGAGCATTAAGAAAATTAAGCATCATTAAACGGCTTGCCATGAAATTACATAGTAAATTATTAAAGTTAAACCCATTTTTGATTCATCAACATGTTTTGTTCTTTTATTTAGTAAGGATCAATTTAGTGAAGGGGAACATAGAGAGAGGAGAGAGGGAAGATGGAGAACCAAAGAGACTGGCATAGGCTTGTCATGCCAAAGGAGATTAGTAGCAAGTTCCCAACCGGGTGCTATAAAATCCTTACTTACAAGCCTCTTCTCAATAAATTACCTAGCCACATAAACTGGAAAGGAAAAGGAAGTATAGAGAGATTCATCTGTGAAGCCTGTGCTGGTGCATAAATTCCTTCTTAGTATTCTTTGAAGCTAGTCAGCAGCTCCTAGCAGCTGAAGTCAGTCTACGCACCCATCCCCCTTCAACACATACAACCTTGCTGTGACAGGTCTTTGCATTGCTAGTAAAAGAACTGAGGATAAAGGAAGGTGTGCCATTGACAGATAAAGCCTCACAGCAGGGCACTGAAATTTGCCACTTGCATTTATTAAACCTAAAGGTCATTAATCCTTGAGCATCAGACCCAGTCCAGATGTAAAACTGACCCTCACTTTTGCTTTTTTTTTTTTAGTGAATATACAATTTATTTAACATTCAAACTTCATTAAGACATGTGCAATATGGCAATTTTACTATGGGTTTCACCCTACCTAAGATATGATTGCTTGCTGGGGCTTAGCAACAGGGTCCAGTTCACACTTAGCACTAATTAAATACTTTATTGAATAAATACAATACCAAACAAAATGCATTCAAATGCTTTCTAAAAAAAATCAATTTTAAAGGCGTTTCTATTCAGGCTAATGACAAACACAATAAAGGCAGATATGCTAGTTTAACATAATTGGCTGATTTTATATAGCACTTATATCTTTTAGAACAAGTATATTATTAAATGATAGAGAACATCTAATACAACCATTTCTACAGAACTAGGAAATAAATTTCTAAGAAAAAGATTTTACAAACCCCATCTTTTATACCCACCCCAACAGTCTAACTCTAAAGAGGATAAAGCCAATGACTTTCCTCACAAGAGCTCACGACTAAGGTCACTTTGCTATCAAAATCTGTATTTCTGATCAGTTATGAGCACTGGGACAAGATTCAAATATTCCCAAAGAAGCACAATGCACATTGTGATCGCCTATTCAGCAACAGCGAGCACTGCATTAAATATGTCTCATCCCAGGAATTAAATAAGGTCAGCCACATTCATGGGCATTTCCTCCACTGTAGTATTGTAGAAAGTCTCAATGTCAGGAAGAATCCTCTTGTCTTCTTCAGTAACAAAGTTTATAACCACACTTTTCCTTCCAAATCCACCCCCTCTGCCAATTTCGCTCTTTATTCAAAAAGTGTGCTGTTTTGCTTATGATTCCACGTCCTAAATTACATCAACGCCGTTTCTGAGCGCCATCTCATCATCAACTGTTACTATGGACTCCTGTGAATATAGTTTTTACGATTGGTAGGTAGATCATAGTTTATAACCAAAGACACTTGTTGCACATCAATCCCACGAGCCAACAAGTCAGAAGTAATCAGAACTTTTCTTGACCCAGATCAGAATTCCCTCATGATAACATCTCTTTCTTTCTGGTCCATGTCACCATGCAGAGCAGAAACTGTGAAGTCCCTGGCGTGCATTTTTTCAGTGAGCCAGTCCACTTTGCACCTTGTATTGAGAAAAATCACAGCCTGCGTAATGGTCAGTGTCTCTTACAAGTCACAAAGTGTGTCCAACTTCCACTCCTCTCTTTCAACATTAATGTAAAACTGTTTGATTCCTTCAAGGGTCAATTCTTCCTTCTTCACTAGAATTTGAATTGGATCTCTCATAAATTTTTTGGTCACTTCCAACACACGAGTTGGCATTGTGGCAGAAAGCAACACAACCTGAATACTTGTATTTAATTTTTGAAAAATCTCGTAGATTTGATCCTTAAACCCTCGGCTCAACATTTCATCTGCTTCATCCAAAACAAACATTTTGATCCATTTTGGAGAAAGATATCTTCTGTTTAACATACCTGTACCAACAACAATACGTGGTGCTTCAGCCTGCAGTTTTTGCATTTCATTTCGAACATTTGTTCCACCAAAGCAGGCATGACAAGTTGCTCCCATATAGTCTCCAAGTGCCAGAATCACCTTTTGGATCTGTTGAGCCAGTTCTCTGGTGGGGGCCAATACTAGTGCTTGGGTCTCCTTGAACTCAATCTCCAACTGTTGCAGGATGGAAATAGCAAATATGGCTGTCTTGCCAGTACTTGACTGAGCTTGAGCAATCACAATACAGGGAATAATAGCTCTCTGTTGAATAGCTGAAGGCTTCTCAAAACCATAAGCATAGATGCCCTGAAGAAGAGATTCCTTTAAATTCATATCATCAAAGTTATCAACAATCTTATTCCAGTTGCTCTCGATGACACCATCAGGATCCATTCCCTCTGGGCCTCCATGTTCTCTGCTGTTATAATCCACGGAACCACCAGACATGATCCGAAGAACTACTCAGTGTCCGACTGAAAAGCTGCTTTTTTTTTTTTTTTTACATTAGGATGACTAATCAAAGCACATCAAAAGACAGTTAATAAACATACATGTTTGTAAAATAAGACTGAAATTTTTGCAGGTTAGCACAATGACCTCTAATGTATTTTCAATATTTTATTAGCATCAATTTGATCACATGGACTGTACATTTGTTTCAAGTTGAGGGAGGGATAAGACAGTCAATTAAAAAGTCTTTGGCCCTAGAACCTCATATGCTACTAGGAAAGTCTGGGGGTCCTATTGTGAGAACATATTGTAAGACATTCCCTGCACTATTAGACAATATTTTGTGAATATCAGTAATATAGGAAAGAAGTTATAAGTCACACAGCTATTAAACATGACAGGATTTCTGTGCAGAAGCCACATACCTTAATACAGATGTGAGTGAAATCTACCTATTCATATTCCCGTCATGGTTTCTACCAGGAAGGATACTAAGAACAAACTTTTGGAAAGCATTCAGAGTAAAGGAAGGAGAAGAAAAGAACATCAAGTTTAAAAGTTTGGGCATGTTAAATAAAAAATTGTGCTATGAGGAGAGGTAAACAGAATGACTGTAAGAAATCTCTTAAACCATATGTTTTAATAAATATATCAATCACTTGACTGTTTCATTGTGGAGGAAGAGGCTTTTTTTTTTTTTTTTTGTGGTCTGAGGATTGAAACCCAAGGCCCTGTGCATGTGAGGCAAGCACTCTACCAACTGAACTATATCCCCACCCTGCTGGAGGGGGCTTTTTATCAACTACATTTTTTCCAAAGTGTAAGTAATGACAGTACCTCAACCAATGTTTTTAAATATGAAGCATGGATTGACAGCATTCAGATCATTTCAGAACTCCATAGAATAGAGTGTGTGTGTGTGTTTGTGTGTGTGTGTGTGTGTGTGTGTGTGTCCTTTCAAGGGATTCAGAAATCAATTTTACTTTTTTGACAGTCGCCAAATAAATACAGTTAGTCCCAAACAGAAGATAAGGCAGTTTGGAAACTACTGTCCATGAACTTTTGAAATTGAAACCATAGCACTGTTTACAGAGAGAGAAAAGTGTAGAGGTGGTAGGATCTCAGATGAAGCATAGTATTAATTGGAAGAACACAAAGAACCATAAATATGAATCTTGTAGCTTTTAATTCTAGACTTTCTTGGTACAAAATCAATCAGTGCCACTCTACATGATTGAAACATCATTGAATAGCCACAGGAAATGTCTCCATATCATAGCACTGATATTTACAATATTTGACAACATATAGAATCTTTTTCATGCACACACATAAAATGGTTTCTTGTGGGAAGATTGCATATCATATTTAATCTTACTTAAATATGCAGGGTTCTTGATTGTGGTGGGTGAGGTGACTGGAGTTTGACAACTTCTGATCAATTCAAATCTAGACACTAAATTTTGCATCAAAAAAAATCAAACAAAATTTCCAATTTCTGAAAATCAAATATCAAACTGCCTTTTTAAATTGTGTACTTAATTAAGTAAAAGTTATTAAAGTTGTGATTGCCTTACTGATGTTTATGTATATAAAAGTATACACTGATTTGGATCAGGAAAAACCCAACCCAGCACTTCTTGTTTAGTTTCAGGTCCGATCACCAGGAATTTCATCTTCAACCCATTGGTCATTTGGACATGCTGCATTTTTATATAGTTGAAGAGCAAGAAGGAAACATAAATCAACATGTGAACTTAGGCATTAAGTAAAATTCATGAAAATTTAAAAGCAAATAAGTCTGGAAATGCTGTGAAATCCATTATTTTTGTCTCAATCATAATAAAATAGTTCCTCAGATATACATCATGGGAAAATCATCTTGCACTCATCTAGAAATACCTCCACCTATTCCCTATATTCACTACGACTTTAAGATTGCTTAGTGAAATAACAGACTTCCTCATGGTCTCCAAGTAAGACATAAAGGGTCCAAGACATCTAGCAGAATCTGGAAGACAGCACAGCAGCTGTGAATCTTAACAGGAAAGACCAGGGTTTAATCCAGAATAAAACAATTGTTTTAGGATGCAGAAAAGGTTAAGTGAAAAATGCTGACTGATAATGATCATTGTCCAAAATCCGAAGACTTAAGTCTAAGTCCAATTTCTTTGCAATCTTACTATAGCCTGCATTTTCACAAGAAAAATAAAATATATTTGTAGCCTTGCCTAGGGTGCTACAATAGCATAAGTTAAAAATACATTGCGGATGCTTTATCTGATTGTTGATGCAATGTGTATTCCAAAGTTCAAGGTGGGGGCAAAAAAAATGAAATCATAATAAAACACAAGTCTATTGACTCAGTGGCTCGAAACAAATATGAGTTTATTTCTTACATTACGTGCCTGCTGTGGGTTGGCAAGTCCACTCTGCCATTATCACTACACAGAAATAAAAGCAGAAAGAGGAGACATCATTCCCAATAAGGCCAATGACCACATCAGAGGAAGAGAGGGCTTTAAAGGGTATTGTACCCTATAAGAATAAACTGTAGACCAGAAGTGTCTTATGCCATAGCTGGTCACAGTATACTGGCCAAAATGAGTGGGTGGTGCCAACTGAGATAAAAAAGAACAATACCACTGTATATCTAAGACTTAAGAGTGAGAATTACTTGACAATTAGTAATGATGTCTGTTATTTACAGATGTTCAGTAATTTATCTGGGATTTGGTCTCAAGGAAAAGGAAACTCAGTAGTAAACAAGTTGGGGCTATTTGAGAGAATAGTGCAGCTGCTCAGGGCTCTGAGAGAAAGAGATAAAACCACATGAAATTACTATGAAGATTAGACTACCAAACTCATGATAGGAACTGTCTATCTCCCACCCGAGGGTAAGCAGCCTTTCCGATAGGGGCAGACAAAATCTGGCATGTGAAGCTGCCCTCTTTGAAGATGTCTCCTTAGAAATTATTTTCTGAATGTGGAATCTGAAGAAACTTAGGGAGCCCTCAGGGATCTGACAGGATTTTTATTTCAAGTGTCCCTGTTTATTCATTGTTTTGTATCTGAAATACTCTGCAAACATTTTAGAAGAGTTCCCATATGTATAATCTGAATTCTTGGCTTCTCTCTTTCATGGATATTCTGCTGTAATAAGATAGTGGGCTCCTTCCACTCTGGTTATCAAGAGAATTATGATTTGGTTTCTATTTGGGAAATGATAAGGGAATAACAACACTCTGGTTAAAAAGAGCAAGGCAGTGACACACCCAAATAAGTTAAGCTTTTTGATGATGCTGGGAACATGATGCAAAGAAAGTAGAACTTAGAGATACAGAAACTGTGGAGGGCACCCTGCCTTCCCAACTTCGTAACAGCACCTGACACTTAGTGCTTACAAAGAAGCAGGGCTTGATGGAAGGGATTTACTCATGTTTTTAGAGTAATATCCCCTATATCCTGCCAGGTCAGTTATAATAATCTCTCCAGAAAGGAGAGTTTGAGCAGCTTACCAGAGGAGATATTCCCACTGGCAAACCTGGAGTACACATTCAGGAAGGCTGAGTTGAAAGCCCTTTTAAACGGATGCTCCACTCTAGCTGGGAAGTAACAGATTTACAGAATCATGCTTAAGATCTGCGTAGATAAATACTTGGATTGTATAAAAGGCAGATGAAGGAATTTAATTTAGCAGTCTGGGAAGAGTCAGGGGACAATAAGTTAATAGATCAATGTTTTTGGTATCAATAGTATTCTGTGTCCCTACTTCATCTCCAGAAGGTGTACAGTGTTTCAGGCTTCTGCAACAATGTCGATGGACAACCAAGAAACAAAGGGCATTCCTTCAAACTTAGTCTAGTACTTGGATGTAAAAAGAAAACAACAACAAAAAAAACAAGTTATTCTTCTTCTAATCATATTTTCACTTTTTAAGAAATTTTACTTAGTTTGATATTATTATTTTCTCATCAGCTTCTTAAATAAAGACTAATTTTAAAAAAACAAAATAACAAAAGCACAATTGGGCCTGGTGGCACATGCCTATAATGCCAGGGACTCAGGAGGCTGCATCAGGAGAATCACACATTTAAGGCCAACCTGAGTGATTTTAGTGAGACCCTGTATCAAAATTAAAACTATAGAAAAGGCTGGAGATCCGTACATTGGTAAAGTGGCCATGTGTACAATACCCAGTACCAAAAATATAAGTAAATAGAATAATAAAAATATTATGGAAACTGAGCTAGAAATAATTAATAGCACTGTAAGTAAACAGTAAATAGTCCCAGAAAATAAAAAGCAGGGTCAGATAAACTGTTGAAACAAATCTAGAACCTCAGGACTGGGTGGCTCTGAGCAGAGGCCAGAGTTAACACAGAATTATTCAAAGGTTGCAGTTAGCCTTGGACACACTTAATGGACATTTTGAGAGACAGATAGATTGAAAGATCCCCAAATAAACCTGAAGAAAAGATCAACTATAGGAAGAGTTTTAATTAGGAAAATAGAATATAATAGTTAATAAATATAATTACATATGTGCAAACTAATAATCCAATGTTGAAAACATTTTCCCAAAGGCATGCAATTTAGATTAGTTACATTTACAGGATATCTACCAAGTGGAACATCAAGTGACATCAAATAAACAAAAGTTTTATATCAGAATTAGAGTGAACTTTGAAAGACATAGTCAGAATTTTCATGTAGGACTTAGGAAAGAAAAAGAGAAGAGCCATTCGAGGAAGGATGAATAGTGCACTTGAACAGAACCTGGGAAAGGAGCACACCTTGAGCTTCGGCCCCTTGATCTTCCAACATTGGTTTTGTTTACAGGAAAACAAACAAGAAACAAATATGATGGTTATTTGCCAAAGTTTTCAGAATAAAAACCCAAACAATACTCAGTTTCCAAATTCAAAATTTTCAGGCCGAGTAATATCACTCTATTAGATGGGCCTATTTATTAGGCCAACATCATGTACAACAGGTATTTCTAAGTAAGCGAGCATATAAAAATGGGTAAATTGGTTTTTTGAAGAGTCTCTTAACTTGATCATAGAGTACAAAATATATGCCTGTTGATTTAATACATGGAAAATCCTTATAGATTCAAATATTTTCATCATCTAGTCCTGACAGATATTTTCCATCTTTGCCTCCCATTACATTGGTAATAACATGGTTACCCAACAAACAGTAGTTGGGCTCTGAGGGGGTGGATGGGTTGACTGAAACTGGACATTAGGAAAATTTCTATAGTGACGTGAATTTTTGTTATAGACTTGTGGGTAACTTGAATCTGCATGTTTAGATTCATCAAAGTGTAACTTTAAATCTTTCTACTCTGTTATATATACATTATTTATACCACAGTGTGTAAACAGTAAATTATAGTGCAACAAAATAAGATGAAATAAAAAGGAAATGAGAGAAAAGAAATTGCAAAAAGTGAACGTAGAATGCTATTAGAAAGAGATTATTTGTAGAAGAAAGCAAAACCAGTTTATTGTTGTAAGAGGAAATAGTATCAAATATTCTTATTTTACTTTTATAGGAACAAATATTTAGAAAACATTGGATCTCAGATAATCCAATAGAAACAGAGAAATGGTGCTGCTATAGCAACATTATTAAATACAAAAACAAAGGTTTGGATATAGAATACTATTGAGACTGATTTTAAGTGGGAACTGCAAAGTTCATCTCAATGAATTGAAATGCAAGAAAAGAAGGCAGCGACTAGTAAGTGTGTGTATCTGCTGGAGGGACAGCAGACTTCCTCTTCTAATTGCTTTAAACTTTTCACAAAATTAGAAAGAGTGGTTTCCATCTAGAATGTGACAGATATCTTCCATCTGAGGTATTATCCATTTGAGACAAGAGGAAAAGGTAGGAGGCAAAGCAGTAGAATAGGGAGAAGTCAGCAAAGAAGGGAAAGACAGATCAGGTGCCCTGAGGACACATTTGGTATCTATGATTAGAAATTCTACCTCCTGGTCCTTCCCTCTCACTTCAACACTACACTTGTCATAAATCTTGATTATAATTCTTACAACTTTTCATGTTCTCCTCTTCTCCAATGACCTTGTCCATGTGAGATGTCAGCCACCATTTTTAATTATTCTCTAAAACTTTCCAGTACCAATAATTACAACCATCACAGCTTTAATTGTGCTGTAATCTCATCTTTATTTCTTACACAAGCAATGATTTAACAGAACTGTGGTATTATGATAGTATTCTTTTGATTCCTTCACCTCTGCAACACTCCTCACTGTTCCTCAGACGTCATTTTTCATCCAAAGTTCTATATTAATTTGGTTCCTTTCTTTTCACTTCTCGCAACCTTAATTAGTGTGTACTTTGCTTATTCTTTTTTGTCACTACACATTTGGATATGTTGGGTAAACAGACCTGTACTTAGAACTGCTTGTAAATAGCAACACTTTCCCTAATGTATTTATTCTTCCATTTTTCTGTTACAGAATTTCCCAACCATTGTGATACCATGCACTGTTGTACCACAGATGGTATACAGATATGAAGAGGATTTAAAACATTTGCTACACCACATACAGCAAAGTTAGGTGATATATGTAGTAACTTAGAACTCTGTATAACCTTTTATTTCTCCCAGTCACCTCAATCTCTGAGAAGTCTTACAAGTATATTCCAATATTTTGTCTAAAAGTCATTATCTATGTATACCACAATGTAAAAATATTTGGTAATATTATTGAAGATGATGATTTTATATGCAAATATTAAATGTTTCTTTCCCATCCTCATTCTATGCTGATCAGTGATATAATAAGGATCATGTCTCTAGAAAATAAACACAACAAGCTAGACATGGTGGCACATGCATATAATCCCAGTGGCTCGGGAGGCTGTGGCAGGAGGATTGTGAATTCAAAGCCAGCCTCAGCAACTTAGCGAGGTGCTAAGCAACTTAGCAAGACCCTGTCTCAAAACATAAAAATTAAGAGAGGTAAATAGGGAGCCTACATCCTGGGAACAAATTTTTACTCCTCACACTTCAGATATAGTATACATAGAACTAATATCCAGAGTATACAAAGAACTCAAAAAAAAAAAAAACAATAAAAAAACAAATAACCCAATCAACAAATGGGCCAAGGACCTGAATAGACACTTCTCAGAGAAGGATATACAATTTTTCAACAAATACACGAAAAAATGCTCACCATCTCTAGCAATCAGAGAAATGCAAATTAAAACCACCCTAAGATACCATCTCACTCCAGTAAGATTGGCAGCCATTATGAAGTCAAACAACAACAAGTGCTGGCGAGGATGTGGGGAAAAGGGTACACTTGTACATTGCTGGTGGGACTGCAAATTGGTGCAGCCAATTTGGAAAGCAGTATGGAGATTCCTTGGAAAGCTGGGAATGGAACCACCATTTGACCCAGCTATCCCCCTTCTTGGACTATTCCCCAAAGACCTAAAAAGAGTATATTATAGGGATACAGCTACATCAATGTTCATAGCAGCACAATTCACAATAGCTAGATTGTGGAACCAACCTAGATGCCCGTCAATAGATGAATGGATAAAAAAAATGTGGCATTTGTACATAATGGAATATTACTCAGCACTAAAAAATAACAAAATCATGGCATTTGCAGGGAAATGGATGGCATTAGAGCAGATTATGCTAAGTGAAGTTAGCCAATCCCTAAAAAACAAATGCCAAATGTGTTCTCTGATATAAGGGGGATGACTCAAAATGGGATAGGGAGGAAGAGCATAAGAAGAAGACTACCACTAAATAGGGACAAGAGGTTGAAGGGAATGCAAGAGAGAAGGGGAATTGCATGGAAATGGAAGGAGACCCTCATTGTTATACCAAATTACATATAAGAGGATGTGAGGGGAAAGGGAAAAAAAAGAGAGAGAAATGAATTACAGTAGATGGGGTAGAGAGAGAAGATGGGAGTGGGGAGGGGAGGGGGTATAGGAAGGTGATAGGAAAGGCAGCAGAATACAACAGACACTAGTATGGAAGTATGTATAAATGTGGATGTATAACCAATGTGGTCCTGCAATATGTTCACGTGGTAAAAATAAGAATTCATACCCCACTTGAATATAATGTATGATATGTCAAGATCATTGTAATGTTTTGAGCAACCAATAAAAAAATAAAAATTAAAAAAATTTAAAAATTTTAAAAAGGGGCATAGGACGTGGCTCAGTGCTTAAGCATCCTA
This sequence comes from Marmota monax, assembly GCF_021218885.2. Taxonomy (NCBI): domain Eukaryota; kingdom Metazoa; phylum Chordata; class Mammalia; order Rodentia; family Sciuridae; genus Marmota; species Marmota monax. The sequence continues at coordinate 42,499 of NW_026692914.1, forward strand.
GGTTCATTTCCTGGTATCAATAACAATAATAACACTAATAATAATAATAATAATTAATGAAAATAAATAAACAGAACAGAAAATAGTCATCATCATTCCTATGAGATAAGCCAACCTACTTAGAACATTACCTTGCACTCTACCTTCCTTCCTTGGGCAAAGGATGAAGCTTTTATCTAATCTACCCACCTCCTTACTGTAGTCCATCATCCTTCCCCTAATCAAAGATTTTACTTCTATGTTTTTTCTCTTTCTCCTACATCTTCAATAATTTACTGTGTAATTATTTATTTTATCAGTTCATAACATAGCATTGTGCCTCCCTTCTCAAGAATAAAACATCCTGAAACCCATACACTTCTCCAACTCCTACTCCAATCTCCATTTCCCATTAGCAAACCCTTCAAAGACCTGTCTATGGTTATTTTACCTAAATCGCTTCTTTCTGTTCTCTTGCGAATAAATTTCACTCAAGTTTACACAAACTATTTCAGAGAAACATTGCTTGTGAAAATCACTAAAGATGCACATATTTCCTATCATCAAGGTTTACCTTTACATTGATTCCCTGTTTCTATAATAGGTGGAAAAAAAGAAATACAACCCCACAGATGGCAATATCCTCATCGCCAGAATTTGTAAAGATGCTATGCTATATGGAAAAAAAAATTAAGACTGATAATCAAATATCTTAAACTAGGGAGATTATATCAGATCACCTGTGTGAGCCCAACAATAGGGGAAGCAAAGGGTAGAAGAAGGGTCAGTGTCAGAGCTATGCAGCATAAGAACAATTCAAGTAACCTCTCATGGCATGAGGAAGGAAAGGAGCCTTAGGCAAGGAAAGAGAGCAGCTTTCGAAACCAGTTTAAGCAAGGAAAAAGAATCACCCTGAGAGCTCTCCAAGTGAACATAGCTCTTCTCCTGTCTTGATTTCTACTTTGGACATGCGGAACTGTGACATATAAATATGTGCTGTTTTAAACTACTGCTTACAGTAATTTGTTCCAGCTACTATGAAAAACCAATACGACTCTTGTGGAAACTATGTCACGTTTTTGAGACACAATTCTCTTTATCTCTCCCCCCTCCCATTTTCTCTCTTGTCTATCTCTACCTCACTGTCCATTTTAGAGTTTGCTTTGCTCATCACTGAATGCCTACAGGTGAGTCTTAAGAGGTACTTTTTTTTTTTAACCTATACTCACTTTTATAGAATTGTACACATTTCCTTTTCTTTACAAATACCTAATGCTGATGACTCAAAAAGAGGTCTTCTGAATTCCATCTACATGTTTATTTTCTTGTTTTCTTAGTATCTCAACTTGAATATTTATTATTGTTTCATATCATCAATTCTAACTCACACTCCTCCTTTCTCACAGCCCACTTCCTCAGAGAACTTTTTAATTAATTAATTAATTAATTTTAGTTAGGTATATGTGACAGCAGAATGAATTTTGATTCATCGTACACAATTGCAGCACAATTTTTCATTTCTCTGGTTGTACATGATATAGCATTGCACCATATTTGCAGTCATACATGTACCTTGGATAAGGATGACCATCTCATTCCACCATCTTTCCTGCCCCTATGTCTCCTCCCCAACCTCCCCTTCCCCTTTACCCAAAGTTCCTCTGCTCTTCCCATGACCACCCCCCGCCATATGGATTAGCATCCACTTATCAGATCAAAGTACTCTCTTATGTGCAGTCTTTTCCACCTAAGTGACATACCCATGTATCTACGACAAAGAAAATATTAGTCATCCTTGATGCTTTTCAACTCCATACCCAGTGTATTAGAAATCATGTTGGCTTTACTTGCAAGATTTCAAATAATGTGTGTCCTCACTTCATTTTTCCTTACTGACTTATTCATGTTACTTATGCAAACATTCGTCTTCTTGAGGCTCTTCTCATTGGCTTTCAGTTTGAAAAAAATCCATTCTTTCATGTATCTAAATGAATAATTCCTTCACCTCCCTCAAGTCTTCTCTCAAATGCATTAGATAAAAATTCTTTCTGTAACCACCTTACTTAAAATCATCTTATTTCAATTCTTTCCTAGGAACAGCCTGTCTATGCTTTGATCTTCATTGTCATTCACAGATAGAGTCTCCTTCCAACTAGTGGTTCTGACTTTCCTTTGGTTCAGATTTCTAATTCTTGTGTCTCCTGAAATATGATGCCCTGCACCACATAAGGACTCTGCAGAGAATCCTCACCAGCAGAATGTACTCACCAGATGTGGCTACTTGCACTTGGAAATCCCATCTTCCATAACTTTGAGCTGAATAAAACTGTATTCTTTATTATTAATAAAAGTCTTTCTTTTTATAACATATACAACACTATAACATAAGCTTCCTGTGGTAGAGTCTTTGTTTTAGTCACATTGTACCTTTTCTATCAAGAACATCATGCATTGGAGTATAGACACTTGATTAAAAACTTACTGTTTTAAGAGACAAACCTGTGCATCTAGACTTGATGCAATTCTGTATCTCATCAATCCCACAGAAAGTTAAGCTTTCATCCCGATTCTTATATTATTACAAAATATATGGTTCGATTTGGTGTTGGAGGTGTCACACTTCCAATATCCTTTTATTTCACAGCAACATTAACCTCAAATTCAGCAGAAATAAATTCTTCAATTTCAATAATATCAGAAGCAAATGACTAGAGAAATAGTGAGATGCAGAAATAGATACTTCCTGCACCCATTTGTGGTTTTCAGCTGAAAAATATGTATATTACTTCTTAGAGAGTGTAAGAAGCATTTCCCATTCTTTGAAAATGAACAAGAGTTATCAGGTTTAGTTCTGATGCCTAAGAAACATTTAGGGAGTGGGTCCCTGGAAATGATTTTACCTATTATATAAGACTGATAGGTTTATTCAAAAGGCAATCTCCATGGTTTGCAGCCATGAAATTTCCATTATCCTTGGGTCTCCTTTCTCAGTCAGCATTTTCCCCCACCTACAGATACGATTTAGAAGCAGCTTTCTACTTGCAAGACCAAAAACAAACACAGTCCAATAGCCATAAGTTGTTACCATTTCAAGGAGGAATGAGGGCAAGTTGGTGTCATAATTGCATCTGCTCTGCGTGCCCACAGTCTTCTTGGTGGCATTCTGAGCAGATGCATTTGCTTGCCCTTTAACACACAAACACTCCAATTGTAGCTTTTCGCAGCAGCAGCAGCTGAACAAATTTACCTAGCTGTTCTAATGTGGCATCATTCACTGCTTTTTTTTAGTAGTGCCTTTGTAAACTATCCTGTTTTTGGACAAAATTGTTGAGTTCGTGAAGAGTAGTGAATATTCTTTTGGCTCCTGATTGTATATATTGGCATCAATCCACTCTGTATACTCTGACACATATGCTCCCCTAATTGGCCTCATGTGACTTGTCTTCTAATGTATGTCATCTACAAAATCTGCCATTAAAAATACATGACTTCCAGTAATCTTAAAGTATAAATGATAGAACAGTTAAAATTTTAATGCTGTTCAATGTAATTGTTTATACATGATTCTGAGGCTTACATAGAAAAGAAATACAATCTAGGGATTTTATAGCATTGCATATGTGACTGGGGAATATATGGTATTCCTTATACCATATATTAAGCATTGCCAGTTGCTATGGTTCTGCTAACTCTAACTTCTCTGCATACTTTCAATATGTTTTTTTAAATGCTTTATATTCATTCTTAATTTAAGCATAGACCATCCACATGACAACCCTAGGTATTCTATTTAAAATTCATACTAATAAATATCAGCACAGTAATTGATACAAAATAGCATCACATTCTTATATATTTTCTTTTGAAACAATTAACCCAAATAAGAATTTAAAGATTAAGGAAAAGAGAAAAAGGCAAGTTTAGTCATTATCTGAGAAGTACAGTTAAGAGTGTGGACCTCACAAGATAACTACTATCATCCTTGTTTATTCATGTACTGTTAATACACAGCTCATTAATGTACACTGGTTACATTTTTATTTAATTTAGCGTTTTACCAAAAAATTGAAACAGAATTTTTTTCTCTAAGAATACTATTAAAATCTTCCAATATTAATATTCAATAAAATATAGTTAAGAAAATATTTGTTTATGACATCTCATGGGTCAATTAAAGATAGCATCTATATTTAAAAATTAAACTTTGTTTAAACTGCAGGACCTATAAATGTGAAGTCTCATCTTTGTGAGATGGAGCAAAGATAATGCCCAATATGTGATAATGATACTCCTGTCAAACTTCAGAAAGAGTTCTGTCTTTTATTCAATATCAGAAAGCAAAAGCCAAGTTGTAGAAGAAATAGCATAACTTATTCTCTCTGTGGTTCACAGTGACATTGTGATAATGTCTGGAACACAAATACTAGGAAACTTTCAGATAGAGGCAATCCAAGGAGGAGGCTTAAACTGTGTCTGAGCCCCTACCCAGGATGTTTCTTTAATTTGTCTGTCTTCTTTGTTACACGAGAAAGTAGAAACATTCAGGAAAAGTTCATGAAACGTACTGCTAGTCTTTTGACTCTAGTTTATGGAGAGTTCAAAAACCAAAAGATTAGGACATCCCTTTCAGTTCACAAGGAAAATAAGACATTCTGAAAAACCTCATCATCTATATAATTTATAAAGAGATATATAATACATACAGTATAAATTGAAAGCATTTTGTTTTTAGTGAATTCCTAAGTTCAGAGAAAACTACTATTGGGGAAATATCAAAGCCAGCATAGGAAGTAAGAATATAAAAGGAAAGTTGAACCACACACTGAGGTTATGTGCAGGCAGATTGAAATTGTGTTTGTCTTTCATTCCAGGTTCATGCTAAATATTCACTCCAAGGTTATGATCAAATTTTCTTTACCACTGTGATGTCAGCAATGTCAATGCAGGGTATTAAATAATATGGTCCAGTATTTGGAAGAAGGAAATGAAAGTCCTAAAGGAAGGAAGACCTTCTACCCTGTCCTGTCATGTTATGCACAGGCTAAGCCTCATTGAACATGTATGGCCTCTAGTTACATGCTCTAATTACATGTAACATACACCTACAAAATGCATGAAAAATTAACTGAAAAGGAGCAACAGTAACCAAAATCAGATCTTCAGAAGATGTCAGATAGTACATTCAAGTGATAATTTTGAATCAACTCTTTAAAGGTAGAAGTTGTAGAATTGAAAATCATTTAAAGAGAAGGGAACAAAATACATTTCAAAGTCAGATACCAATTAAAATATATAATGTCTATAATTAAAAAAGCTATACCCATTAAAGTTAAAAATTCACTAGCTGGAAGGAAATCTGTATTATAAAAAAAAAGTTATGAAGTACAGACCCAGTAACTGGAAGATGAGCCAGTATTTTCTCAAGAACATGTAAAGAGATGATTATTACTGAAGAGTGGTTAAGATAGAAAAGAGAGTAGATTGAGGAGCTTTATTTATATTCTCATTGGAGAATAAACAAAGGAAAATGAAACAATAAGGAAGAAACAGCATATGAAAATGAATTATAACTTTCTATTTCATGAAAGATAAAATACTAACAGTATTAAATAAGGACATATAAAATATTAGTGTTAAAAAGCTTTTTAAAGTAAACAGTGGAAAGAAAGATGAATAAAATATAATAGCAAGACTTATTGTACTGTCATGTGAAACTAATTAAAACAAATTAAAAAATTATTTAAAAAAAGTGAATGAAAGGCTGTGAAATGGTAGCCTCAAGTTCCTTACATTTTAAATTTAATTTTATGTATAAATTTTATGTATTGTTTATAGATAGTATAAAATATTTGTATGATTGTGAGTCATATTTTAAAATACAAAATTTTATATTTTGTCGTTTTTGCTTATCTTTTTATTTTCTAAATTATTTGCAGAAAATCCCAGATATCATGTTATTTCTACATTAAATGTTTCCATATGGATCTCTTAAAAATCCACTGATTGATCCAAAGTACATGTATGAAGACACGAATTGGGTGTCAAAATACTTTATATACAAACAGAGATATGAAAAATTGTAGTATATATGTGTAATAAGAATAGTAATGGAAAAAAATGAAGTATATGTATACAGACATGAATTGCGTGAACATACTTTATATACAAAGATATGAAAAATTGTGCTCTATATGTGTAATAAGAATTGTAATGCAAAAAAAAAAAAACTGATTGTATAGCCCTTATCAAAATCAGTAATAAACTCCTAATAATGTCCTAACATACAAACCATATTCAAATTACTCTAAATATGAAAACATTGATTTTTAGTAGTAATATTAAATAATGATATTTTACAATAAACCCAATCAGAGATAATGCTCTGAATGGTTTGCTGATTTTTCCTATTCCTCTTTAACCAGTAATTATCCTCCTTTTCTCTTTATTCATTACGTGTTGATGAGAATAGATGTTGTGTTTTACATGATGACCTCAATGTAGCTTTTTTTCTTATGCCGAGTTACAACTTAGTTTCCTCTTTAATTTATTAAGTTGTAAGTTATAGCCTTAACTGAATTTGGTTCATTGATTTTTTCTTTGTATAGTAACTACAGATTCACTCTAGATTACTTTCATTACATTATATTCAAAAATTATATAACACTAGTTTACACACTGATTCAAAACTCAATCACTGCATTCAGGTGAATACAGCCAGTGTTCTTCCAAAACATAGTTAAATTTCCTCCCTTTAACTTTTAATTAATTTTTTGGAATCACAGAAGATAAGAGTCTAACTTCCATTTTACATTTGTGGATATATACTTTCCTCAATGCAGTTTATCAAAGATACTACCTTATCTCTGTTGTGATTGGTGGTTGTTTTTATTTGCTTGTTTTTTGGTGCTGAGACTGGAACCCAGGTCCTCATACAGGCTAAGCATGTCTTCTTTCACCAAGCTACACCTCCTGACCCTCCTACTATGTATTCTTGAGTCCCATTCTTCAAGTACTGACTGAGCTGTGTTAAGTTCTATCCTTTTCCATCTAACAGAATGTTCATATTTGTTTTTTCAGTAAAGGCCTATGTTGCCTGATACGTGTTCTTTATTCCAGGATCCTTCCAGGTTAAATTTCCTTGTTCAGGTGCCCCTTGTTCCTTCTGAAGAATATAAATATATATTTCTCTCTTGAACAATATTGATCAGAGTCTCAAAGCTTTCCCTCCTAAAAAAGCACTCAGTTGATCATATCTCCAGCCTTCTTTCTATTGTATGTATAAATTATTTGTCCCATGAGAGAGAAAAGAAAAATGAAGTTACATTTACTTTCAAAAAGGCTGGTCAGTATTTTGCCCCCCTTTCTTTTCTGTAAACATTATTGAATCATCCATGAGCCACAGCCAGAGTCCGAATGATGCATGACATTTTTGCCAGAACGGAGTAGTTGATAGGTGACGCCAGGTGACGCCAGCAAGCCATTGAGATGATAATGGTTATGTTAAGCTGTGTATATTAGACCCCTGCTGTCCCCCTTGGCCTGCTGCTTTGGAGTTCTCACTACTTTGGAGTTCTCCCGGGAATCCCAGAGAGTTCCCATTGTTTGGGGAAGTGCCAGAGGGAGTTCCTGTTTTGAACCTACAAGGCTGTGTGGTGGCTCGGTTATTTTGTGCCCAGCCAGACTGTGGCAATCCTTGCATCATGGTAAAATTAGAATATATTGTGAGTAAACAAATAGATCTCTTGTCGATTTAATCAAATTGATGGACCCGCAACTCAAGTTTAAAATAAGATGTCTAGGGAGCTGAAATCAATCTGAGAGTATCCATAATGTAACTTTCAGAGAAGCAGGAAAAATTATCTATTAATTAAATGGTTATGAACTCTGTGAGGATAATTATATGTAGTTAAGGTATTACTCACTTATACCTACTGTGGTCAAATTATATTCTGGAACAGAAAGATTTTTCAAAACTTTTTTTTTTCTCTATTTGCTTTATTGAATTTACAACATGTTTAGAGTTTAAACACGGCATAGACTGAGAGACCTATATTTGAATTTGAACTGTTTGCATTGGAATTTGAATTGATTGCATTGAAATATATACACTTTAAAATTCTATCTGTAACCTATGGGTATTACAATGTGTCTACATTCCAGTTATAATTATTGAACCTGCCACAATGTTAATCCCATTGGAAAATACTAAACTGGAAACTCTTCCTTTCCATAAGAGTAAGGAAATCATCTGATTTATTTTTGAATCCTCAATGTCTAGCACAATGTTTGACATTTTCAATCATTATTTATTGAACAACAAAAGGTAGACTATATGAATAATGTCCTCATAAATCTATTTTCGATCAAGAAGATATTTTACATACAGTGAAAAAGTAATATACAGGATGAAGAAAATGTCAATGTAAGTACAGAAGTATAATAAAGAATATTTACAGTTTAATTCCATTTGTGTTACATATGATATTGTATGAAAACTTAAAAGATTTCTAATCTTATAGTACAGTAAAGTGTTGAATTTATTTCAGTTCTTTGAAAATACTAGGTGGTAGGTGAAAATTTAAAAGCATCAATGACATTTTGCAGCTTCTAGCAAAGCAAGAAATAGATTTGTGTGACAAAAATTTTTGCCATTTTATTAAAAAATTTAATTGTTATAATTACTGTAAAATTTTGGAAATAGAATAGATATGTCAATCAAGCAAAACTAATGGCCAATTAGAAAAAAATCCCATTGGAGAAAATATTTAGAACAGGCATGTAAGACTTTATGCCTAAAATATTTAATGTGAATCTTATTTCCTGAGCAGATATTATATTTAAGAGAATAAAAGTTTTATTTAAGAGAAGATGAGATTTTAGCAACTGTATCAAATTGTGTGTGTGACAAGTCTTTACTCCTGTTTTAAGGTCATCATGAGGCTAAATATACTCATACTCATTTCCTCTCTCTCTCTCTCTTCCTCATTCTAATTCATGTACACACACGCATGCATTTACACACACAGGATAATAAGCATTGCTTATATAGTCAAAAAATAAATAAATAACAGAGTATGAAATTGACTCCTTTATCTAAAATCTTATTTTGCAAATTTTATTGAGAAAGTTATAACACTGAATATTCAATCAACAAATATCAATACATCCAATAGAGAAACAGAAAGCCTAGGACTTACAACCAATTTAAAAGAGAAGCAATATTGGCTACAGCACTAGATTATTGTTTTCTTTTTTATTTCTTCTCTTCTTGGGTTTGGAAAATAAGTAACTACATTAAACTGCTTTTTCAATTCTTGTCTGTTTTGCTGAACAGGTAAGATTATGAAAATGGTTAAGCAGCTCAACTTTAAAAACTTCTCAATTGGCATTTCCATGCTCTTTTCAAAACCCTTTTTTAAAAGACTTTTGGGAAATAATTATGCCTGAAAATTCAAATATGTTGAAACTATGGATTTCAAAACAGAAGAAAACATTTTCTCCTGTTTCTCTAAAACATTTTTAAAAAATTATTTATCTCATTGAAGTCTGTCCATTTATAAAAGTGGTTGCTGATAGGACATGAGGAATAAAATTGAATTTCTATTCCATAAGAAAATATGAACATACACTTTCTAAAGGTAAAGCACAGTTGTGTTTATCTTTAGAAAATATAAAATTGTGGCACTCATGCTCATAATTTGAAGAAAGACACCATTTGCTTGGTTTTGTAAATATTCTTAGGGATATTTTCATTATTCTCATTTTGTAAAATTTGGCACTAAAATTATGAAATTGCCATAAAAGACCAAATGTTTGAACAGTGACAATTGTTAAATAATTTTAAATGAAATGCTAAAAATGTTTTGCTAATATTTAATGATATAATTACCAAGCTGTCATAATTTTTCTATGCAATTATTTTATGTTCTTGAATTTGATCTGTTAAGTATATAGCTAGTTTCCTCTTTCCAAAGGATAATAGTTATTTTTAATAAAATCCTGAAATGTTGACTATTAAATGAGAGAGCTTCAAAGACATATGAATAGGTTTGGGATGCAGTCATTATTTGGCTTGTTTTACCATAATTCTTTGAAAATCATAGGTCCAACAATAATAATTGCTATAACCCTATTGGTAGATTCCATTCTGCTTAAAAAATAAAAACAGTCTACTCAATTCCAGGTTATTTGGGGAAAAGTTTAAGAAGAACAATTAATTTCCAGCAAACTTATAATGCATTTTGAATTGTCCTCTTCAAATATTAAGATGTGTTTGGTGGCCTCAGAAATCTATAGTCTTTTCCAGAGGTAGTGGCAAACACCTGTAATCTCAGCAACTAGGAAGGATGAGGCAGGAGGATAGCAAGTTCAAAGCTAGCCTCAGCAGATTAGCAAGGCACTTAGCGACTCAGGTAGACCCTGTCTCTAAACAAAAAGTAAAGAAAGGACTGGGGATGTGGCCCAGTGGGCACACCTGGGGTCAATACCTGGAACAACAAGAACAAAACAAACAAATAAATAGATAAAAAGAAAGAAACCTACAGTCTTAACTGGCAAAAATAAAGATTCAGTCTTAAAACAGGCACCTGAGATGGGTGGACAAGAACCTCAGTAAATTTCTCTCCTTGGATCACTAGAACTTTTTTTTTTTTTTTTTTGGTACTAGGCATTGTACCCAAGAGGGCTTAATCCCTGTATGCACCACTCTTGGCTTGAAACAGTCTTAAGTGAGTTCCAGGACTGCATTTGAACTTCCCAGGAGAGATGAGTAAGTCAGAGTCATTAACTCATTATGCCCCACTATTCCAGATGTGAAACAGTATAAAATTTAAACATAGTGTGTGTATATATATATATATATATATATATATATATATATACACACATACATTAACAACATAATTATATAATTATAACACTATTAATTAATATTCAAGTGTTACTTACTTATAGGCTGTATATTATGAATACCAATCAATCTTAATAGATTTTTGTCAATTTTGTTGAAATTCACAATTTAAAACTTGAGACTTCATGGGTTAAAACAAAAGATTATCAAATTAGTTAACATGGTCAATGATAACAATTTTACATTTTGTCTTATTAATGATTTTGAATTCCCCATGAATTTGAATTCCTTCTATTCTTCTCAGAAATCTCCTTTATTTTCTTTTTTTTAAATTTATTTAAAAATAAATAAATAAATGACAGCAGAATGCATTACAATTCTTATTATACATATATACCACAATTTTTCATATCTCTGTTTATCTATAAAGTATTTTTATACCCAATTTGTGTCTTCATATATGTACTATGACTCATGAAGAATTACCCTCAATGTGTTATTTGCCTCTGACAAAAGATTTTATTATTCGTTTGGGGAGTGAAAATCATTTTTCTATTTTTTTCTCCCAGAACATATCACATAACAGTTATATGCAGCAAGATAGAATACACGTCTGTTAAATACAAGAATAAATAATTGATTCAATGAATAAAAGGGTAGATGAATGAATTTGTCAACTTTAATGCAAACACTTAACTGAATAATGAAGATGTTGCCTTATTTACATAGACTGAATTATGTGTCAATATTCTACAAGGATCAATATTAATTTTCTATGAGCAAAAGTTGTTTAACAGGACTCTTTCTTGGAACCATTAGGTAAAATGATAATGTCTCTGACCCTAAGTATCAGATATGCCAGTGTTTTCCAAAACTATAGTGTCTGTAATTTCTGGTTGTCTGATGAGTCCTGAATTGGTAAGTACACTTCATAGTACTGGTAAAACATGAATTTAAAGTTTAGTGAAGTTGTGTAGGGTGGGAAGGGAAATTGAGAAAGTACTCTTATGATCCCCTAATTAAAACCAGAAACCAAGGTTAGTAAATTATTTAATATATTTTCCAAGCAATCTTTCTCAAGAGTGTTTCTCTAGGAAATTACCCCCCCCCTTTTCTTGCCTGTTCCTTATCATAGATAAGTAATTCTTTAAATATGAAAACAAACCTACAAGAGAATTTTTGATACTAATTTTATAATTCTCAGCATGTAAAATCTGTGATTTGCAGATGCATGATGTTCTATATAGAAAGCAAACAATGGCCTCTGTATCCTCATTTTATTTTAATGAAGCTATATGTGCTCTTCCAAACAATTCTAATGTTCAGCAAGGTGTTATCTAGACCTGTGTGATTCCTTTACTACCCAGCCCTCCATGAATTGTTGTAGTTTTGCCTTAGTGTCTAGTAAGTGTCTACTGTTCACAATCTAGATGCTTGGACCTTCCTATTGGACAGGTGACATTCTAGCACCATCATGGAAAGAACACTGACACACGCTTCCACTTCCCACTCTGCCAAGTACAACCTTTGTCATAGGGAGAGAGAGTCCTTCTCACAGGTATACACCATTGGTGTTGCATTGACATCTGTAAGTGACTGATTCAATGAATTAATGGATCTTTGTTATGTGAATGGATCTCTGTCTTACCAATTGAATGGACAGTCTCTTTTCAATCATTTGTAGGATGCTATGGCAGAAACACCTAGCTGACTGTGAATATTCATGACCCTTTCCAGAGTTAAAGGTTGTCTTTGGGAGACAGCTTCTAAGTCAGAGGCTTCATTTACTTCCTGTTAACCAGGTCCAATCTGTGTGGCCATATAAACAGGTCTTGCTAATGAAACACAAACAAAAATGGCAAATAGACTTTTAACAAATAGGTATGACATCTTCATCTTTCTCATTATTTGGATGCCTCAGACTACACAACCCAAGGAAGTTAGATGGATATTACACTAAATTAAATAAGCCAAACAGGGAAAAAATACTGTATAACCGCACTTAGATGTGGAATCTACAAAAATGAAAAGAAATAAAAAGGAGATATATCTGGTAAATAGGGCTGGATATTGATGCGAAAGAAACAGGGAGATGTAGGTCAAAGAACATAAAGTAGACAGTGGCTCCACAGGCTGAGACAAGAGGATTGCGAGTTCGAAGCCAGCTTCAACAATTTAGTGAAGGCACAGCAACTTAGTAAAACATGAAAAAGAGCTGGGGATGTGGCTCAGTGGTTAAGCACCCCTGGGTTCAATCTCTTGTACACACATACACACACAGAAAAAAGAAAGAAAGAAAGGAAAGAAAGCCACAACATAGCAGATATGAAGGATGAATGAGTATAGAACCTGTTGCACAACATGAGTATTACAGTTAATAAAACATATTATATTATGTATTTTGGTTAAAGATATTTTGTTAAAAATTTTAGTTGTATTTTTTACAAAAGAGTAGCTACATGGAATGATAGTTTTATTAATCTGTTCTATTATAGTAATCATTTTACTATATAGTGTTTCATAACATCACAATGTAAATTTTGAATAAAGACAATTAAATTTTTAAAGTAGTCACTTCAGGGATTATGAGACCAGCACTTTGCCTAGGTCTGATTAATTGACATACACCAGTTTTAAAGCCTGAATATTAACCTCAGCATATTATAGCTCTGAAATATTAGCTGGCGATAACTAAGGATACAATAAGTTGTATTCTCATTGTTTATTCAATTGCAGCCTTTGTGGCTATGTCTTAAAACTTACAATGTATGGATTTTCTTAATGTTTGACTTAAATTACTTCCTTAATCCTTCATGGTCAGATAAGTGCTGATGGAAGGATGAAAACTAAGTTATAGTGCTCTAGAAGACAATGTAATAAATAATGTGAATGAGCCCTCTGCTCTGTGGTTTATGGAGAGGCCTAAATGCCATGCCAATGAAAATGTCTATGTTACTATGGCCAGACGCAATGCCTCCCCAAAAGATTAAGAATCTTCTGATGAGTGTTTGGCGAAGGGATAATAATAGCCTGGATCTTCCAAGTTGATGGTGTTATGAAGATGATATGTTTTCTGCTAATTCTTTTTGTGTTTCAATAGCAGATTGTGATGACTTGGACCAAGAGTCAAGTGACTGAAAGACAGAATTTCCCAGTTGCATTATATATATATATATATATATATATATATATATATATATGGAGAGAGAGAGAGAGAGAGAGAGAGAGAGAATAAGTGGGAGACCAACCTCACATATGACTGAGTTACTCCCCTGCTGGGCGATGTGGCGTCAGGCACCCATGCTGCTAGACTGCCTGGCTCTTCTAGGGTTCAAGTGACTGTGTCTTCCTACAGCCCCTTGGGTGAAGTTATGCTCACCTGTTCCTTTGTAATATAACCCCTTGCCCTGTTTAGGGTAGAATCTTTGGAAGTGTCTTGTGTGTGTCCCCTTCTCTTACTGTGCCCTTGGGTATGGCCTACCCAGATGTCAGTCAACCTGCTGACAGTGGACATCATGAAGATAGACTCAGCCCCCTAAAACCTGACCTTGCCTCATTTGAATAGATTCTCAATAAAAGGGGTCAGCGCTTGTATTCTCACTCTCTCTCTTCCTGCAGACCCTTAAGGTCAGAGGAGCTGTCACAGCAACCCCAAAGAAAAAGAAAAAAAAAAGACAATTAAATTTATTTTTTTAATAAATATTATTTGCATTTTATGAGTTTAAATAAAGGTAAAGTTAAAATGAATTTACTTAGACTCATTAATTATGCTATTTTAAAAATATTTTTCTTATAAAAACTGAGTTACTCTTACACTGTTTTTGTTGGTTTATATTTTTGTGCTGGGGATTAAACCCAGGTATTTACACATACCAGAAAAATGCCTGAGCACTGACTGAGCTATATCCACAGCCCAGCATAAAACTTACCAATAGAGTAAAAGAAGAAGCGTACTAGGGATTAAAATGGAGCAAATTCTGTTATATGCTTTTATGAATATGTCAAAATGAATCCCACAATTATGTAAAACTATAATACACTACTAAAATATTAAAACAGTCCTTTTTAATAAAATTGTATAAAATGTTTCAAGTAGTCTCATTTGAATTAGAACCCACTCTGCTGTCATTCCTAAACACTTGTCAAAAAAAAACAAATGGCTTCCAACATCATGTTGTAAACTAAAATGCTATATGGTATTCTGCCTTTTTTTGTTGTTGTTCACAGAATTTTATTAAAATTGATGAAATGGTTAATACCATGAGCATCCATCCATCTGCCTTTCAAAGGGTAAGCAGCCTATAGCTGCCCCACAAACCCTATACCTAAAGGTCAAAAGTACATATTAGTCATGATAAAAAAAAATATTGTGTGATGCTTGTTAGTGCAGTAAACTCAGAATCAAAATGGGGAGCTTCATTTAATTGTAACAGACTATAATCCAACAATTTCAATCTAAGTCTTTAGAAAATGTGTAATAAGAAATATAGATAATATATTAATTTAGAACATTATTTTATAGAGAAAAAGTAGAATTTCTCAATTCCTCCTAAGGAAAAGAGCTATGGCTTAGTCACTCAAAAATTCTATAGTACTCTGTAGAACTTAACATGGATTACCTATATCTTCACATATTAGTAGATGCAACACAAGTTGCTTATGGTTACCTCAAGTATAAAAGCATTTAGCAAAGTTTTAGTACACACAAAAAGTGGCATTCTTTTATAGGTACATGCTTGTGCATAAAACTCAATAATGCATAACACATAGGATAATGATTATCTCTGGAGAAGAGAAAGAAGCAGAAAATTGGGGTGTGGTGGTGGCAGTGTCTATATTACTTTGTCTTCTATATTTAAAAAATGAAGAAATCTGAAGTAAATAAGACAAAGTGAAGCCTTCCTCTTAGTCTTGGGAAGAAGAAGAAGGAGGAGGAGGAGGAAGAGGAGGAGGAGAAGGAGGAGGAGGAGGAAGAGGAGGAGGAGAAGGAGGAGGAGGAGGAGGAGGAGGAGGAGGAGGAGGAGAAATTTCAGCTCTAATAATGCCAAAAATGAACAACAACAACCACAGAAAATGTAGAAGGATTTCTTAGCAGACAGAAGTAACCAGGGCATGTTCATCAAAATTAAAAAGTAAAAACAAATCTATCATTGAAGAAAAGAAAAGTAAATGAAGGCTGAAGACATAAGCAACATTTTAGTTTTACAAGAAATTATTAGGAATTCCTCATGTGATATTATATGATTTTGTGCTCTTAAACATGAAGCAAGAATTGTGTATGGGCATGACATCATGCGGGCAATATACATACAAGCATCACTGAACACAGATATTGGTGGGTAATAAGACCTGAAATTTCAGAAAAGCATCTATGGCAATAGTAGACAATATGTATATAGGAAAGGAACTGTTGTCATTGACAGAACTTAAAATTGAAAATGGAACAAGAAGAGACAGATAAGATAGGCTGCTTAGAATGCACAAACTGGGAGCTCAAAAATATAAAATTGTATGGGTGAATATTGCAA
The DNA here is from genome assembly GCF_021218885.2 of Marmota monax. NCBI lineage: Eukaryota > Metazoa > Chordata > Mammalia > Rodentia > Sciuridae > Marmota > Marmota monax. The sequence goes on from NW_026692914.1 coordinate 58,855, forward strand.
AAATTGATAAACTATTTTTAATTAAATATTAACAAATATAGTCTGTCACCACATTTTTTATAAAATGAGATTATGTTATGAATACAGGACTTATTAAATATTAGAAATCATATTGATAAAGTTTACCACATTAATAAAAATAAACAGAAAGAAATCAGATTATTAATGATTAAGAAGTGTTTGAGGAAACACAATACCATTTCCTTTCTGATAAACTATATTTATTAAAACAGGATTTAATGAAAGCCTTCTGAAAATGACCAGAAATTGTAACAAAAATTCACTAAATAGAGAAACATTGGACACATGTGAACATAATGTAAGCATGACTACTATTTCTAATAGAACTTAACATTAATTTGGAGGTATTAATACAATTAAGCAAGATAAAACAAATAATGTAATAAGAATTATTAAGCAAAATGTAAAAACTATTTGCAGACGATACAATTAAGGAAATCTAAAACCTTCAATGGTCAAACTAAATAGTAGAGGAATCATGAAGGTAATAGGATATAAAGTTAATATAAAAATTAATAACCTTTCAATACTCAGAATTAACCATCTGGAAAATGCAAAGAAAAGTCAATCTCATTTAAAATAGCAACTAATTAGATACAATATTTTCAGACAGTAATGAACAAATTAAGAACCCTAAATGAAATTTAAAGTGCTCACAAAATACATATAAGTAGTCTTGAAAAAGAGGAAAGAAATCTTTTATTCTTGGACAGAATGATTCAAGGTCATAAAGATATCAAGTTTTCCTGCTTTGTTCAACTTAATGAGTTCTCCATAAAAATAGCAACAACATCTTTTGTAGATTTGGAATAGATAAGAAAGTTCATAAGGAAAATAGAAATTCCATGAGCTGGAAAAACCCTGAAAAAAAAAACAATACATTGTACAGTCTGATATTAAGACATCATATAAAATATTTTGCTATAGGTCAAACTGTGATCCCCCATTAAATATGCCCAAGTACTAATACCCCAGTACCTGTGAATATGACCTTGTAGGGAATTGGGGGTTTTGCTGATATAATTAACATTACATATGTAAGAAGAAGTCTTAATTACAGCAGGACCTATTCCAATAACATGCAAGTCATTTGAAGAAGATGAGAAGAGACAGAGTCAGACACAGAGAGGGGATGATGTCAAGAGACACAGGAAGAAGGTCATAGGATGTGGGAGGCAGGGATTGAAGTGATCCATATTTAAACCAACTAATACCAAGGTTTGCCAGCAACCAGCAGAAGGTAGCAGAGACAAGGATAGCTTCATTTTGGACTTCAAGCCTCCAAAATTATAAAGCAATCTCTCTATATATTTTGGCAGAAGCTTCCCATTTGGTCATAATCTACTATGGAAGCTTTATGGAATTAGTACACATTTACAATTACACAGTGCTACACTAGTATTGGAACAAATGGAGCACTAGAAAATCCAGAAATAATACCAAGTGTATATAAAAATCTAATGCATTGTAATGAGGCATCTACAAATCTTTGGAGCAAATATGGATTTTTAAGTAACAGCATAGCATATTTTAAAAATATAAATTGGATTCATTACATACTGAATAAAATTAGAGATCTAATTAAAAAAGTAAATTTAAAATAAATTATAATTCTCAAATGGAATATGGTGAACACCTCTAACACCTGTATATGAGAAATGATAGATTAACTCAAAAATTCAAATTAAGAAAGGATAATAATTTTTCTAAATATATGCTTATGGGTGCATATTTAATCATTTATGTAGTAAACAATTGGAAGCTTAAAACTCTGTTGTCCTGGGTGGGAAAGAATAGGAACTTGTATATATCACCAATGGAAATGTAATTTTGTACACATAATTTTGATCTGAATCTAGCATCATTTTTTCACTATCTAACCCAGAAACCTCATATTGTGAAATTAACCTTAAGAATATGTCTCCTGAAATAAGGTTTGGAAGAACGAACAAGGCTCGTCATCAGAGAAAATGCCCATTTATTGAGGAACAACTCTGCATATTTATAGAGCCATGGGTGGTTTGACAGTTATGACAGTTTAATGGTTGAACGGTTTGACAGTTGGCATGGGGTGCTTTCTGATTGGTGGGTAAGGATCATGTGAGTCAGCAGGGCTAGTCTGATTGGTGGGTAAGAATCATGTGAGCCAGCAGGGCTAGCCTGATTGGTGGGTAAGGATCATGTGAGCCAGCAGGGCTCACCATTAGACAGCTCTTCTTGGGGGATGAGGAAGTTAGTCTTTGGAGCCCGGTCGACTCCCAACAAGATTTAAGAATAAAAATAAGCTGAGTATGTTGTTACACACCTGTAATCCCAGCAACAAGGAAAGCTGAGGCAGGGAGATTACAAATTTAAGATCAATTTAGGCAATTTAGGGAAACTCTAGCTCAAAATAAAATTTAAAGTGGAGTTAGAAGTATAGCTCAAATTTGTAGAGCACTTGCCCAGCATGTGAGAAGCCCTGGGTTCCATCCCCAGCATCACAAATAAACTTATTAATTAAATAAGTAGAGTTTTTTTTAAAAAAAATGGATTATAAAATATTTGATTTTAAAGGATTATACTAAGCATGAGTATGCTCAAAGTATTAAATATGGCTCAGCAATAAAAAGGAAATGAACCACTGATGCCCAGACAAGTCAATCAAATCAAAAGAATAACAGGCGACATGAAAGAAGCCAAACTCAGTGGGTTTTGTGCTCTATTTTTATTTATTTATTTATTTGCTTGTTTGTTTGTTTATTTATTTACTTATTTTTGGTACCAGGGATTGAACTCATAGGCACTTGACTACTGAGCCACATCCCCAGCCCTATTTTGTATTTTTTTTAGAGACAGGTTCTCACTGAGTTGCTTAGCTCATCGCTTTACGAAGGCTGGCTTTGAACTTGAGATCCTCCTCTCTCAGCCTCTGTAGCTACTGATATTATAGGCGTCTGCCACTGCCTCTGGATGTGCTCAATTTTAAACAAGAGATCAATGATTGGGGCCAAGATGATTATTATAATGATCAGGTAATTACAGCAAAGTTGATATTAAATATGTGTATATATGTCAATTCATATATATAATAGTTTATTCCATCCATAAATTATGTGTTCTTTAAATTATACCTACAATATAATACTTTAGCTTTTATGAAGTATTTACTATGTTCCTGTAACCATTCAAGACCTTTAAATATATTAGAAAAGTTAGTTCTCACAACAAAATTATAAAGAGTATACTATTGGTATGACCATATCACAGGTGAGAAATATATTGTGATATACATATGTGTGTGAGGTGTGTGTGTGTTTGTGTATGTTAATAAACATCTATATGCATGTGTACACACACATACATACACACATATGTATTCCAAATTATGCATAAAGTGATTTTTTTTTCCTGGAATTAATGAGAGTTTAATTTTCCTTTCACTTTAGGAAAAAACAGTGTGAAAAATTGAGTAAGTCATTAAAAGAAAAAAATTTTGGAACAACAAGGGAACTAATGAACTGAGAAGTCTTGAGATGAATAAGGTTTAATATAGAGATACTCTGGAATTTTGAAAGTCATAATAACTAATTTCAATGTAATTGGTAATGTGCCGTTCTAACTCTTATAAAATACTCTATAGGTTGTATGTGCAATATTTAAAATATCTGACAAAGAATTATATTGGCTTGAATTTTTTTGATGAAATTTCAAAATCCAATATATGAAAATAGATCCTATTTCAACGTTGACATTTTAAATGATATTATGTGGAGATTTTTCTTATTCAAAGGTATAGAAAGTATGAAGTTATGTTACACACAAATATCACAGACATCACACACATTTAACTGGCTATATACTTAACTAATTAAATATATTTAGTGATTCTTTTTAATTAGAATTTTTAGAGTTTTCAAGCAATATTAATCATAGCATTATGGATCATAATTACTCAAGTAGAAGATATAATTCTTAGTATTCCCAAACTTATTTAATCAATAGTTTTGTTTTTTTTTCTCCTGGATAAGGCATAGGGAAAATCTCTGCAGAATAATGAACAAGAAGAATTCCAATACAGTCACTGGTAATATAAGAAATTTCTACCAAATCACTAGGGCAAAATGAATAGAGGAAAAAATCTAGAAATCAAGCGAGACAGCTAATATGACAAATCTGAAATGTAATTCATGTTTATTGCAATCAAAACCTATTTCCCAGAGTTTTCTAAGTTATGAAAATATTGGTTCCTTTTTTAGATATGTACTACATCTATGGAGTTTATACATCAAGTATATGCATAATTAATTTATTCATTCACTTATGTATTCACTCATTGAGTGTATATTTATAGTGTAAATATTTTGTTTTGGAAAGTCAAGATATACAAATGTATGACACCTTTCAATCTTAGAGTTCACAATTCAGCAAGGAAGGAAGACAACCATTTTTAATGAAATTCAATATTTTAATGATAGAAATAAGAATAGTATTCCACCAATTGCAAATAAGGAAGTCATACACTGGTAGATAAAATACAGTATAAAATTCAAGATGTAAATCATATCTTGTTTAATACCTTCAAATTTGTCATATTTGCTGTTTCGCTTGGTTTCTAGATTTTTTCCTCTATTCTTTTTGCCCTAGTGATTTGGTAGAAATTTCTTATTACAAATATTACCAATGACTGTATTGGAGTTCTTAAAATACAATGACATATGCACCCAATTAAGCAAAGCAGCCTGGTTCTAATATTTTTCTCATTTATGTATTTATTGATCATTATGATAAAGATTTTTACATCTTTTTAAATCTATTCTCATGAAATGCCACTTGATTTTCTCATTCAGCAATTCATCATGGTAACTTTCTCATTAATAGTTGTAAATCTAACTTGCTCCCTTAAAATCTATGCTATAGTCAACACTACAGTATGCATCACTCTTCTATATTTCTCTATCATTTGACATTGAGAAAACTTATAGATTTTTACTAGAATTATATGCACATATATCTGCAATTCTACACATGTGCACACATATATAAACACATAAGCCTACATATGTATAAGTATACATATCTCTCATGTCAGTATGTTGATATATATGCACACGTTTATATGTATGATCTCCTTTTGCTTTAATATGTGACATTGTGACATTTTATGTGACATTATCAAAAGTGGGAAGCTTCACTTGAATGTAGAATTGACAGTTGGAATTGAGTCAAGTCATGGAAACAGTCTGGGAAGAGGCAAACATCCAACATCTCAGATAAATTAGAAGATTCTCAGTAAGTAGCAATAAGGAAATCTAGGTACTGCTTTTCTGTACAAGGCTTTAAACTATTTTATTTCTATGTAATCCAGGTGGCAAGTCCTTTGGTTTTAGGTTTTATAAGCTTCTTAGATTAGAAAAAAAGTGATTTCCATTTCCCCAAAGAAAACACACTTAGTAAAAGATCTCTCAGGCAGAACAAACACAATCTCCATAATTCGTAAATCCTAGGCAATTTTTTTTTTTTTGGTGCCAGGGAGTGAACTCAGGGTGCTTAACCACTGAGGAACATCCCCAGGCCTTTTATTTTTTATTTAGAAACATGATCTCACTAACTTGCTTAGGGCCTTGCTAAGTTGCTCAGTCTGCTTTTGAACTCAGTATCTTTCTGCCTCAGCCTCCCCAGCTGCTGGGATTACAGGCATGCACCACCATGCCCAGCCCAAATTTTATTATTTGCTTTGGTTACTATTAAATATTTCTACTATTTTAAATGTATTTTTTTTATTTTCTTAATACAGTTATTTTTGTAAAAGAAAACCTTGGAGGAAAATTGTCTTTGAAGAAGAAAAGGTTGAATGGGAAGAACAGATAAATTGGTGGTAGACTTATACCTAGAACTCACATTCAGGTGAACAAAAAAGGAAAATGAGTTGTTAAAGAAGTTCTGATTAGAGAACTGAAAGGACATGTTCAATAGTATACAGCCTGGGGAAAAGAGAGGGGAAAGGAGATTCCATGACATGAGGATCACTTCATCACCTTAGAAGCTCAGAGAGATAGGTGGTGAGAGGGTTTCATGAAAGGAGGCTAAGAGGAAAAGAAAGACGATATTTATTATAGGCTCAAATAATATTTTCTTAGGTAATATAATTAACAGTATTACATTTACATTATTGAGCACTTATAACATTGTCAGAAACTACTTAATTCTCACAACCATGGAATAACTGCTAAGGATCCAATTTCAGACATAAAGTCACACATCTCCAAATGATTAAAGTCACAGTTCCGAGTAGGATTTTTCATACCCAGCTTCACAAACCTTCCATCATGGAAGAGAAAAGAAGGCCCAAATAAAGAAATTAAGTTTGTGTACAGAAGAGAAGGGACTACTGAATAGAAATGGAAATCATGACTGATGTTGGAAAGTGATGTTATTATCAGGAATTATGAGGAGAATGTGGTAAGGATTAAACAGAGGATTAAAATTACAATCTAATTTATTTGGGTGAGAAGGAGGAGAGAATGAGAGCTTATCTTATGCCAAATGACCCACAGCTTCTTTGTAAAGCAGGAGCATCATCATTTTATGCCATCCAAAAATATTTCTCTCACCAAAATGGAGATTTGATATATTGAATTTTACACGTATGGAATAATACTGGGCACGTTCTCATTGAAATTATACTCCCTAAAATCCAATTAATGGTTTTTTAAAGTTGGTTCTACAGTATTCTTCCTTACATTCACTATTCTGTAGATGTTTCAATGATTGCACTTTATTTATTGTGCTTCATATAAGCATTTGTTCAGTGTAGACAAAGTGAAAATGAATGAATGAATAAATCAGAATAAATACACATAGTTCAACTCACTGCAAACGTGATATACTTCTTCCATTTTCATGCCGATATGTTAAAATTCAGCTTTTTCTTTAAAGTCAAACCATAGAAAAATTCATCAAATGAAAATTAGGCATAAAGTATTTTTTAACTGTTATTTCTGCAATGGTGAAGTTGTATAATTATAAAATTAAGGAGATAGAAAAATCATACAGATAATCCCAATATTAAAAGGGAGATATATATTTTAAAATATGCATCAGCCTACAGGAGTAATACAAATTGAATTAAAATGTAATTTTAAATGCACAATTTGGACTTCTCCATTCAAAGGTGAGGGATGCAGATAGATGATGTTTGGGAAACAGGGGCTCCTAATATGATTTCAACACTGACACACATTTCAGAAGGGAATATAAAAATAAGGGCAGGAAAAGGTGACTTTTATCAGTTAAATCAATATGTTCTAGAAAATACAGCACATGAACTTGTACCTTCCCCATCCCTCCAAAAAATTTCAGTAACAATTTGTCTTTCTTTCAAGCTGAAGACTTGGATTTTCCTCCCACCACTCCATTCTTCTTTTTGCTGCCACCTCCTGTTCTGACCAACCTCTTACTGTCAGAGTGCCTTAGAGCTCCATTTTCAGTTCTTTTGCCTCAATACTAATTGACAGTGGCAATTTCATTTAGTCTCATGATCTAAGTCTATCTCCATTTTGATGTGCAATAGGACATGTAAATCACAATTCCCCCAATCAAACTTCTGCCTTCTCCCATTTCCACATCTGCTTATGTCCAAAACCTGCTTTACTCAATCTCTTTAGTGCTGTTGGTAGTCAATCTATCCTTGAGTTGCTTAGACTGAAAATCTTGAAAATTCCTATGACTCATCTTTTCCTTTACAACTACGCAGGTGGTCATAATTCATAATATGTGATCATTCTCACCATTTCCATTTGTTCACTGGCATAACCAGGGGCATATATCAGTGCTTGACACACAGTGCCACTTGGAAAATATTGTGCGAATAAATGAACAAATGGGTGAATATATTTGTAGAAGCATTGAACAAATGATGGAAATTGAAATGTTCACTGAGCTCTTAGGTAAATATCAAAAGCCAAAATGGATAATAGGCCATTTTTTTTGAGGGAGGATGTGAGAGGAAAGAGAAGATAGAGGTAAATTTTCAATAAAAAGTGAAGTTAAGTTCATATTGTTAAACTTCTTACAATGATGAGAAATTTCAGTGACATGGTGGGTACATAAGAAAATAATCTGGATCTGCAAGAAAGACATTAAACCACACTGAATTAAATCACAGCAAGAGTTGTCTAACCAAAAAGCTGAACCTACTATGAAAATAAATTTGCTCATTAAAATGGGAACTTTAAAATTTTTGCCACTTTGAAAAATAATGCTCATTAAAATGTTTAAAATGTCAGCTAGTTCTTAGATAATTTTAATTAAAAACAATGACAAACACTTTTATTTTGCTTCATAGTCATCCCAATTAAAAACTGTCCAGTGTTTAGTGCAAAGTTTCCTACAGCTTGTTCAAGGAATGTCAGAAAATTAACCACATCATTTTGTGTATTAATGCCTAAGAATGTTCAATGAACCCCAAAAGGTTGTGTGCACGTGAATACACACACACACACACATACACACAAGCAGGCGATGCACTTTCTAAAAAATTTGATCCACTGTCAACATTAAACACATCAAATCATGTCTCACTCCTAGTAAAAGAATGCAAAGCAACTTTCTCAACTCATTTCTTTCAGTCTCTTATTAAATAAATAGTTTTTGTGGAACATTTGGGTCTAAAAGCATATCTCCATAGATTGCTTTGGAAATTACAAGTCAATGTGGAGGTTCTTGAATATATAGAATAGGAGGCTAGAGAAACTGTGCACAATTATCTCCCCAAAAACCTTTCACACTTTTTGGCACATATAACATATTCCAAAAGTAAGCATTTAAACATCCTGGAAAGTTAGTAGGTATAATGAGGTATACACCTGCAAATATTAATTGACATTTGTCTACTATTTATATTTAATGCCTCATACTGTCACTTTTTCAAGTATTTTTCTAAGTAATGTCATTTAATTTTAAACAACTCTATAGCATAAGGCAGATATTTTTTCTGATAACAAGTAAATATTAATTAACTTTTCCAAATCCACACAAAAGCCACAAAAAGTCAGACTTCTCTACTCTTTAAAATGAAGTCATGGTATTTCCTGTATGTCCTTTTATATTATAAGCAGTATGAACTAAGAAAATGTTTTTAAACAAAGCATTTTAACATTACATTCTAACATAGTTTCTTCTCATTCTAGCAAAACAATTCAAGAGGAATATCTAAATCCAGTTTTGCCCGTAGAAAGTCATTATTTTAGTTGCTCTCATTATATCAAAGAAGACATTTGGTATTTGTTTTTTAGGGATTGGCTAGCTTCACTAAGCATAATCTGCTCTAGTGCCATCCATTTCCCTGCAAATTCCATGATTTTGTCATTTTTTAGTGCTGTATAATACTCCATTGTGTATAAATGCCACATTTTTTTTATCCATTCATCTATTGAAGGGCATCTGGGTTGGTTCCATAGTCTAGCAATTGTGAATTGTGCTGCTATGAACATTGATGTAGCAGTATCCCTGTGGTACGCTCTTTTAAGGTCTTCAGGGAATAGTCCAAGAAGGGCAATAGCTGGGTCAAATGGTGGTTCCATTCCCAGCTTTCCCAGGAATCTCCATACTGCTTTCCAGATTGGCCGCACCAGTTTGCAGTCCCACCAGCAATGTACAAGGAGGAAGAGCAGGAAGAAAAGATTAACATTAAACAGATACATGAGGTGGGAGGGAAAGGGAGAGAAAAGGGAAATTGCATGGTAATGGAGGGAGACCCGCATGGTTATACAAAATTACATATAAGAGGTTGTGAGGGGAATGGGAAAATAAACAAGGAGAGAAATGAATTACAGTAGATGGGGTAGAGAGAGAAGATGGGAGGGGAGGGGAGGGGAGATAGTAGAGGATAGGAAAGGTAGCAGAATACAACAGTTACTAATAGGGCATTATGTAAATATGTGGAAGTGTAACCGATGTGATTCTGCAATCTGTATTTGGGGTAAAATTGGGAGTTCAAAACCCACTTGAATCAAATGTATGAAATATGATATGTCAAGAGCTTTGTAATGTTTTGAACAACCAATTAAAAAAATGAAAGTCATTATTTTATATATCTTTTACTATTTGCCTAGTATATTATTTAGATACTATTATTTTAAATGTGAGATAAAATGTACAGATCTATTTTCAACAATTTCCTTCCTGATCATTTTCCCTTCCCATATCCAGGTAGCAAAAGTTAGGAGGTGGATAGAGATAACTAAGTCTGCCTTATTATCCTGAATAATTATTTAAATCACCCATTTTTAAAGATAGCCAAATAATTTTGACTGTGAACATAGACTCAAACTTTTAAATGAGTTACCTCATTATTTTTCCTACAAATTCTAATAAGGTAAATAATTTTAATATTGTTAGTTTCATGAGGATACTGAGGCTTAGAGAGTACAGTTAACTTTTACAACTTAAGTATTAAGACAAAGATAGAAGTGTCTTTCTTAGTCCATTATTGATTGGGTTGTTTGTTTTTAGGTGTTGAATTTTTTGAGTTCTTTATATAATGCTCTATCTGACGTGTGTGGCAAAAATTTGCTCCCAAAATGTAGGCTCTCTGTTCACTTCATAGATTGTTTCTTTTGCTGAGAAGAAGCTTTTTAGTTTGCTTCCATTCCATTTTTTAATTCTTGATTTTATTTCTTGATCTTTATGAATCTTGTTAAGGAAGTCAGGGCCTAATCCTACATAATGAAGATTTGGGCATACTTTTTTCTCTATTAGGCGAAGGGTCTCTGGGCTAATTCCTAAGTCCTTGTTCCACTTTCAGTTGAGTTTTTTGCAGGGTGAGAGATAGGGATTTATTTTCATTTAGTTGCATATGAATTTTTAGTTTTCCCAGCACCATTTGATGAAGAGACTGTCTATTCTCCAATGTATGTTTTTGGTGCCTTTGTCTAGTATGAGATAACTGTCTAAATACTTCTCAGAAGAAGATATACATTTGATCAACATATATTTGAAAAAAATGTTCAACATCTCTAGTAATTAGAGAAATGCAAATCAATACTACTCTAAGATTTCATCTCACACCAGTCAGAATGGCAGTTATCAAGAATACAGACAAGAATAAATAAAAGGATGTGGGGGGAAAGGCACACTCATACATTGCTGTTGGGCCTGAAAATTAGTGCAACCAATCTGGAAAGCAGTATGGAGATTCCTTAGAAAAGTTGGAATGGAACCACCATTTGACCCAGCTATCCCACTCCTTGGTCTATACCCAAAGAACTTAAAATCAGCATATAATTGTAATGCAGCAACATCAATGTTCATAGCAGTTCAATTCACAATACCTAAACTGAGGAAGCAAACTAAGTGTCCTTTAATAGATGAATGGATCAAGAAACTGTGATATATATATACACAATGAATATTAAAAGAGAATAAAATTATGGCATTTGCAGGTAAGTGGATGGAGTTTGAGAATATCATGCTGAGCGAAGTAAGCCAATCCCAAAAAACCAAAGGCTGAATGTTCTCTCTGATAAGTGGATGCAGATCCATAACAGGGAAGGGGGAGGCAGGGGGAAGGACGAACTTTGATGGGGCAAAGGGGAGGGAGTTTGGGGAATGTGCATGGGGGCAGAAAAGATGGTGGAATGAAATGGACATCATTACCTTAAGTACATGTATGACTGCACATATGGTGTAATGCTATATTGTGTACACCAGAGAAATTCAAAATTGTGCTGCAATTGTGTACAATGAATCAAAATGCATTTTATTGTCATATATATCTAATTAAAATAAATTAATTAATAAAAAAGACAAAGATAGAACAGAGACAATCTGATTCTAAGGCATTTCTCTTAAGCCTATGCTTACCTAAATTTTTCTGCATGTATATGTATACCCTGCATGTGTGTAAGCACAAATATAATTAGCACCTGTCTGTACTTTCAACCTTCTGATCTTGCTTATTTCCCAAATATGTACATATATTTGCAATTATGTATACAAAATATGTATATACAAATATATATGCATGCCTGTGTGCCCACATTTGTGTATATGTGTGTGTGTGTGTGTGTGTATATATATATATATATATATATATAAACAGTCTCATAATTCAGAACTTGTCACAAGCCTTAGAGGAGAGATACAAAATAATAATAATAATAATAATAATAATAACAATAATAACATAACAATAATAACTTATTTGGTAGTTCTGCAGCTCAACAATGAATCAATCAGAAAGATAGCTCTAACTGAACATTCCTGGATTCCATTTACGAAGTAGATAGGATATGAAGGATAAAAAAAGAAAGACATCTCCTTCCTTAGTCACTATTCACATTTAAGAAAACCCAATTATGTCCATGATCACATAAGTATGTGATACAGCATCCCTTTCTATTCTGCCCACATCAAGTCCTGGCAGGCTGATACAAAATTCCCTTAGGTTGTGGAATGTGATATATAATGATAGCGGTGGTGAGTATTTAAACACAAAGACTGGTTTGACATCACCTGATGGAGTTGTGTAAGATCTCAAGGACTGTGGTGGAACTGCAGATGTTAAGGAGTTAAGTCCTCCAAGCTCTTGGCAGGCAAGAACAAGCAAGACCAGCAGACTGTTCTTAGAACATGGTCAGATTTGCCATAAGTTCCTCTTGAGACTGTGGACATGCTCCATGCCTTTCCCTTGTGGTGGAATTATTTTGGGGAATGTTCCTGTTATCTTATGCTTAGCTGCTAGTATAGATCTAGGATAAAGATTAAGGATACAAATGTAAACATAGCATTGTTTTACAAAAAGATATTTTAGTATATTGTCTGCCTAACCTCAAGGTTGCATTCCACAGTTGGGAATCCACTGTAAACTATAAAATGCTGTGCTTGCAAATAATAAATGTCCTTAGCTGCACCAAGCTTTGGACCCCCTGTGTCTTTTCTTTCATCTTGATAGACTCTTCAGTCCCTGTCAACAATCACCTGACTGGAGTCATGGACAGAAACTGTATGAGCCTAATGTATTAAATATATCCAGGAAGACAAACTAAAGCTAAATTTAGTAGGTATCAAATGTAATCTGAAGGGACAACTGAAAAGTCAAGAAACCTGCTGTGAAAATTAATCGATTAATTAACTAATTAAACTTTATTTTTTTAACTTTATTTTTATTAATTAATTTTTATTAATAAAAATAAAGTAGAATTTGGATACCAAATTATATGGATTTTCAACTGACTAAGGTCTCTATATTTGCAATGACTTTTTCATACATGTAAAATACCCACCTTCATCCAACACTTATTATCACTTTGCTAGGTTACTCCAATGGCCCATCAACTAAAGATTACTCTGTGCTAACTGCCAGGATAATTATTTTGCATTCCAAGAAGAGTTGTAAAATAGTCCACTTTAGGTCACCTACACATAGGCACTGAAATAAATAAGTGAGATGTGACATGGGAATACATGCCTGCCAGTTTTTACTTCAATTTCCAAGATATATTTGAGGGCTATACACAATTAAGTGTATATTCAGGTGTGACAGATTAGAAGTATATATTTAGCTGTGAGACTACTTCAAGAATTCTGCTAAACATTATTAAGTGGGACTATTTTCCCTAACTCATTCCTGGGGAGTTTTTGTTTTCATCTACATGTCAAAGAACATCATTTGTGATATGAAATAAGAGTTTCAAAATCCAGCCCACTTCATTCACCATTGGTAAACCTAAGTACTTGTTATCTTCTGAATTAAGTACAAATGTCTTAGCCTGCCAACATCACTGACTGAACGACTAGTTAGCTTCCCACCTTCTGCTCTTCTTGCTACTATATACATACCACATTCTATAAAGGTGATTGCCCACTATTCCCTAAACACAGGACAATGTTTTTCTTTTATGCCTTTGATTACACTGTTAGTTCTGTGTCTTCTCATTGTTTTTTTTTTTTTTTTAATTTCTTACCTATCTTGAAAATCTTTCTCAAAATCACTTCTTCCTATTGTCTGTCCTGATCTCTATGGTTCTTTGTTCAGAATTCTCTTATTTATAAGTTTTATTTGGGCCTTTGGTTTATTCTCCGACTCTTAGGTCAGGTCCCTGACAGGGTATTACACAGCCTTCCAGGGAGCCTCTTGCATTGTGTAATGCAAGGCCTAAGTAGTTGAGAAACTCTTTGTGTTTCCCAACAAGCATGAATTGTGCCTCTCATCTTCTCCACTCCCAAACAGATGCTACTCATAATTGCCTGGCAATCACCAAGAGGGATTTCAGACCAAGTGAACTTTTAATCATAGGCTGGATCTCCTGTTAACTCACCTGTGAACTCAAAAGGCGGATTTGGCCTTCATTTTAGCAGGGGAGTAATTGTCTTTCTTTTAGCTTCCCATGGGTCTTTGGCACTCTTTTGAACAGTGATCTTTAAATTATAGCCTCATCTCAGCTGCTGTGAGCACAGAACATGCCCTCAAATTACAAGCCTATTTGTGCTGGTTGGCAAGTACATTTGCTAGCATTAATGTCAATGATTTTAATTAGTTCTTAGAACTTCTCTTTCACCAATAGTAAAATTATTAGCTGCAATCTGCAAATGAAAATGATCACAATGTTTCCCATACTCCCACATAATAGTGCTTTCATTATCTACCCCAGAAAAACCACTTATTATTTCCTTTTTTATTTTAGTCTTTCTTTTCTCTTTTGCTGTTTGCCTCACAACCTGTGGAAACTCTAACAATGTGGGCATCCTTCTCACACTGATAGCAGGGTGAATTCAGGTCCATTTTCTTCTTTCCTGGGGTGTTTCTGGGTAGCTCAGAATATAAAACACAATCAAAAGTAAATGCATGAGTGAATAAATCATGAAAACTTCCTTTGGAACTCATGGAAATTTTGTATTGGAGGCCAGAAAATGAAGAATACTTTCAACCACCACCCTCTAGATGATTTCGAATTAGTTTTTCCATTTAAGGAAGTTCTTTGCATACACAGTTTAATTTTTAATGTCATTTTAATATTTTATTAAAGTCTTGTGGGTTTAAAATCTCAAGAAAACTTTTTAGAAAAGTTTATTTACCTTTGAGACAAAAGAAACAATTGCAAATGATTATCCTAAACAAGCTAAATGTGGGATCAAAAGATTGGTGTGCCCTATATACAAAGGTCTCAGATGAACCTATAATTTAGGCTAATTTAATAATTAAGTGACTGAACATTGAATTCATCATTTATTATCATTGAATAAAAAGACAAGTCTAATTTCTGAGGACTTAGTTTTTAAGCTCAGTTAAAAGTATTTTAAATGAAGCCATACAACAAACATGGTTTGCTTAAATAAGTTAAACTATCCCAAAGTCCCTGAACCTGACGTTTAATTTGGTTTATCTTTTTTATTATAGTACAACAATATCACAAAGTTATTTGTAGCATTAGAGATTATTTAAAGGGCTGTCAAATCATATCACTTGTAGCAAACTTGGGTAGGGGTACACATAGATATTTAGACATTCTTGAGAAAATATGTTATAACCATAACCAGGACTGTTCTAACCACATGAAGATTATTACACAAAATATTACCTTTTTTTCTTGATATTTTTATTTTCAAAGATTACTAACACGTGTGGATATGTATATGTGTGAATATGTGTCACTGTTTTACAGTAGTTTGTATTTAAAACACATTCAATTCCCTAAGAAATTTAAGTGACTTACTCAAGGTCAATAGGTAATTATTGAAAGAGACAGGACTAGAACCAAACTCTACTAATTCATTTTTTTGGTTTTCCTCCCACCATAATATTGCTGTTACAACAAGATATCATGTACAACCAGTAAGATGATAGTATTAATTAAATTAATATATATGTTAAGTGGCTTCTTTATGAGAAAAATGTTAACCAAAAGGAAGGATATGAAGGGAAATTTGTTGATGATCACCCAGAGGATGTTGATGCAGATGCTCAAGAGGGAAAGGCAAACATGATCTAAATATACTGGTTCTAGTTAGGACAAACAAGGAGACAGGCAGGAAATGGAAAATAAGAATGAGCACTTGAACAGGTCTACTGGAGTTCCTCAAGCATAGTTTGGGCTGTGTGGTTTGCATGTCTTAATTTATCTTATTCTCTACAAGGCTGATGAAGTAAGAGTGTTTGCAGTTATATTTGCAGACAATTGTAACTGAGGCAATCGGTTGAGATCATTTAGAAATATTAATAAGAATCACATAGCACGGGGAGAATGATGCTATTCTTCAATGAACTCACTTTTACATCAAAGCCATGCTCTTTTAATGTTTACAACTATTAATTATAAAGTGAACAAGTATTTTGATGCTCTAAAACATCCAGAAATTTTTTTTCAGAAAAAAAGAGGGCAAATGAAGATAATTTGTTGTTATCATTTCTTTTTAAAATTCATTGCATTGGAGAGAATTTAAAAGAGATAACTAGAAAAGACTCTAAAATCCCTCTTTTTATCTGGGTCAAATTCATTTTTTTCAATCTTAATCTTTTATTTCTTTAATGAGTAATTATGCCATTGTGCTAATTAAACATTAGGCAAAACAAAAAATGAATTCGAGCGCTGTGTGAGTCCTGCTATATATATCTGGTAATGTGCCAGATACCTTCAAGTACATTACATTATTAAATCATCAGAGACATTGAAAGCTGTATCATATTTTCACCAAATCCAAAATATGTATCAGGATAAATACAATCTAATGCTAGTGAGAACAACTATCTTTTACTTATTCATTGATAAGAAAAGTTAACTGGATCTATTTGTCCTCAGAACTATTTGGATACTTTAGGGTATAGTAGTGTATCAGGGACTCAATAATAGTCCTCAGTGCCCGAAAATTAAGCATATAACAAAGCTAGTAACCTGGTCAGCCTTAGAGAGCCAAGGAATATGCTCTACTCCTGCTACCATGGCCATATTTTTGGTGGTACTAATTCATGAAGCCTGACAGTGCTGGCAAAGATGCTGAAAAGAAACCCATGGAGTCATATGCAACGTTGTGCACACAGTGAGGGCTTCAGTAAGCACTTCATATGGGCCACATGAGGTCTGATTCTGGGTCATTCTGATATGCTTATGTGCATATTTCTTCTCCAAATTGTTTTATCAGTGATTTATCGCCCCCACTCAATCTCTCTCTCTCATTGTTCCAGTTACTTGACAACTTTGACACAGTATTAGAAGCTAGTAAATCTTCAGGACAGAATATCTCTTCGATCAGGCACAAGGGACGGTAAGATACACTTGAGACTTTGATGTCACATTAATCCACCGGAAGCTGGGGCTCACCTGTCATGCAATTCCATCTCTAAATCAACCTGCTTTATTTTATTCTCTAAATTCATCATCTAGTAAGAGAACTCACATCAGACTACCAGAATTCCAGGTTTCAACAAATTTTAGAACCTTTCATTTGAAATCAAAGTGCCTATATGACCAGTTGATGCCACAAGATATTACTCTCTATGATAATTGCATGGCTAGTTTGAGGAGTGGGGCCAGGGGACTAATTTGATATATTTATCCAAATTTATTTTGATTCACTCCTCTACCCCTCTCTTGAGTAGGCCACTATTTCTTCTGCATTTGCAAAAGTCACCCTGCACTCTGATCCAAACTCTTTTGCCTAAAGGGACTAGTATATTAAACATGGATTCTGATACACAAAAACATATAACTTCTGATTAAAACTGTGCTAAAATGTATAATCCTAACTCCATAAAGTCTATCCCACATATGCCTTCCCAGATTTTAATAAATTGTGGCAAATATTTTCTAGAGCAAATTTTCTTCTTTTTATTATATTCTATATTTTACAGTGTAGGATATACTAGGATTCAAGCCCATTTACAGTTTTAATGATAAATAATAGAGGAATGAAGTTACCTACTACTAGGGTATTCCCTTAGGAGGACTCTGCAGTGTTCAACAGTACAAGAGCAAAAAAGGAAGGGTCAACTTCTAATGCAAAGGCTGTGGCAGAAGAGAAGTTTGGGGGCATCAGGGTCTTTCTGATTCTCTAAGATGATACTATTTCAGCATTTCAGGCTGTGCTCTTTTCTTATTTAGGTTATTTGCATGAATTTTAGTTCCCAAAAAGATACCAAACAAAGCTGAGAATTCACAAATCTGCAGAAACACTGTTTGGCTTTTGGACGCCTTAATTATCCAATAGGAAAAAAATAATAGTTATTTAATTATAGTCATAATGGCTTCTTCCATTTCTGTGTTCAGTTTGAGAAGAAATTTAAGTATTTTAACTGCATAATTACTTTGCTTTGAATTTCTTTAGTTATGACTACCTTCAAATGTGACCTTTGAACACTTCTTGCTCTTCACAATGATCTGTGGCAGTAACTGAGAGCAAATTCTGCCAAAGTAACTTACTTGTTTACCAGTGCATGCCTTGACTGTGAGGTCCTATGCCAGAATATGAACATTCTTTTCCACCTTGACATGGATTCTTTTGAGAATCTATTCAACACTCCAACGCTATAGATTGACATTCTCCAACAGAATAACTTATATGCAGTTATGATGGCTTGAATCTACTTAAAACAAGATGTAGTGGGGCAATATTTGAACATACAAAAGTTTGAAGTTGTACTTGGGAAATGGCACATATCATTGCAGATCGAACATATGTGCTTGGAACAGATGCAGTCAGTTATCAAGAACAGTCCTATGAAGATTTAACTGTAACAATAGAATGGGATCCAGACATTTATATATCCTTATTCATTTTCTTAAAATCCATATTTCAGGAAAAGAAGATTCAATTGCCTAACATTGATTCCATGATTACTGTTTATCTAGTGTAGAATAGAATTTTATCAAACAGTTTTCTGTAGATGAAAGTTAAATCATCAAAAGAACGTAGGGTGAGATTTTATAACATGAAAATGTATGCTGAATTTGTGGGTTAAATTACATTTAAATATTTATATTTGAAATGTCAATTTCCCTGCATAGCATTATATAGGTATATGTAGCCATGAAACCAAAGTATGAATGCTTCAAATGGACTCACGTTATCCAACATAACTAGAGCTTCAATACTACCATCCCAAAAGGAAGATGCTGGTTTTATGATTCTCATCATAAAGTTATACAGCTTCTGAGGACAGCATCTACTTTAAATTCACCTTTTTATACCCCAGCAAGCAGTTCCTATAATAGAGGCTTTAAAATATTTGTTGAACTGAAATACATAGGTAAAGATTTAAGATACTCTTCATGTATAGGAACATTTTATGATACAGAAAATTTTGTTTTAGATTATTTGAAATATGATTATAAAAACAATAGAACAACTGTCTTAATAACATTAAGGAGTTTTTGCAAACAATTACAAAAGTATGATATAATTTTTCAAAAACATTGGTCAAAATATATTTATAACACTATCATTTGATCATGTTACCTCAAATTACTGATGGATTCAACTTTATTTTTAGAAGCTTCATATACAGCAAAGTCTCCATTACCTGCCAACAGATAACATTAGTACACACCTATTCTGTTGGGGATTTGGACTGTGTTTTAAAACGTCCACGAAAACTGAAAAATAAATATTAAAAAAATTCTCTATCTATCTATCTATTTATCTGTCTATCTTTTTAAAAAATGTTAATCCTAATTGTAAAACATATCTTTTCTATGGCATGGTTGCATGTTACCCATAGCTAGGTTTTTTTGTTTTTTTTTTTTTAACTGGGGGTTGAACTCAGGGGCACTCAACAACTGAGCCACATTTGCAGCTCTATTTTTTTTTTTTTAATTAAAGACAGGGTCTCACTGAGTTGCTTAGCACCTCACTGTTACTGAGGCTGGCTTTGAACTCATGATCCTCTGGTCTCTGCCTCCCAAATCACTGGGATTACAGGTGTGCACCATCCCGCCCAGTTATAGTTAGCATTTTTTAGATGTTATACATTCTTCTCCTATCCTGAATATGGAATAAGAAAAAAACTATTTTGTTCAGAAGAGAAAATTCTGGGGAGATTTGTGCTTTGATTATTTGAGTCAGATATAAGAACACTTCTTGTTGCCCAGAGTTACAATTGGAATGTTGAAAAGTTTGTACCCTCACCATGACTGGCAAATGAATTTGAGAAACTTCCTTTTCTGTGCCTCACAATTTTAAAGGCACACAAAGATATAAGTTCAAAGATTCAGTGGGAGGATGTATATAGGATTTTGAGAATCTTTCAGTTTGGGTACACCACAATATAGAGTTCCCTAAATCACTACTGACAATCTGTATCTGGCAGAGAATTCCCAGAGAACTCATACACCAAGAAGCAAAGGTCTCCTCCAAAATAAGTATTTAATTGAGCTAGTGTCCAGCTGAACTGTGATGAAGTAGCTCATTTTTTCACTTGATGTGTAAACTACCCTGATATACATGGCAAAATGACTATAATGGATTTATTGCCCCAGTTGATCTATGCTCATTCCATCTTCTCCCAAGAAGCCTATTTCTCTTCAGTCACACCCAGAACACCCCCCTCCCTATATATGTATGTATGTGTTTATATATATTAGTTGGACACAATACCTTTATTTTATTCATTTATTTTTATGTGGTGCTGAGGATCGAACCCAGCATCTAGTACATGCTAGGCAAGCACTGTACCACTGAGCCACAACCCCAGCCCCTGCTTTGCATTTTCTAAATGAACAGAGACTACTTCAATCCCAGGCTCCTTTCCCCCACTATTTCTTCTACTCAAAATATTCATTTAATAACTTTTTCATGTTTGGTTCTATCTCATTGTAAACTCCAAACAATCTCCCCAGAGAAGCCTTCCCTGATCACACTTCCTCATTTTATATTTCCAGGATATATTTCATATCCTATTTTTTTCTTGTTCATACTAATTGTATGTGTGTGTATGTATGTGTTGCATGTGTGTTTGTATTTGGTTTTGTTTGATGACCAGATAAAAATAGAAACTTAGTTAAATATGAGAAGCTCCTCCTCTCTATCCTGGAAAGAAACACTACCACTGAGGAGGTGTGGGGGGTGGGCTAGCTACTGCTCCATGTGAAATCCTTAAGAGAAGATCTAGGCATATTAGCAAAGATTATGAAAGCAGACTCTGTTAAGGTGATATTAAAGAGCAGTCATGAATTGAAAAAAAAATAGTTAGTGTAAAGTGAGAACAAATAGTGGTTTGAGAATGCTCAAATGTTCTGTATCTGGCAGAGAATTCAGAACAAATAGTGGTTTGAGAATGCTCCAGGGGAAAAGGCAACCTTTCAGAATGGAACAGAAATTCATAAGGAATCTCTGTTGGAGCAGGTTTGGGATATATTTTTTTGAATCTTGCAGTTATATTCCTTCTTTGTGCCTTCATTTATGTGAAGAAATGAGCTGAAAGCTTTCAAAACAGAAGATTCCCTTCTTGTGCAGGAGAAAAAAAAAAACCGTGAGAAGGAAGATAAGCAGTCACGCCACCAACTGGAAAACCACACTGGCAGAAATCTCTGCCAAGGCTCCATCCTCCAAAGCAAATGAAAGCACAAAGAGCAAGAAGAGGTGAAAGTAGAGTAACCCAGAAAGAAAGGAAGAGTGGCAGAAGAATAGGAAAACGGAACAAAAGGGATTACAATTAGAAAAGTCAAAGAAAATACAGTGTCAGCCCAATAAACACAAGAAGTGACAGGAGGCTGAGGGTCAGCCATAAATAAGGTGAAGAAGTACCCAAGGTCAAGGGTGAAGAAAGGGAGAAAAACAGAAGAGGAAAAGTCAGGTTGAAGGTACCATGAAGATGGAGATAGAGGAGATGATGCCAGGAAAAAAAAGCTAATTGGGAGAAGACAAAAAAACAGGCTGAAGATACTGGAGGCATTCCAAAATTGAAGTAGATTCTAAAGAAAAGAAAGCGGTAATCCCAGAACATTCTGAAATGGTAGAAATGAAAGACTTAAGAAGAGTCAGTGAAAGGTGCATCCAAAGGCAAAGTAATTATTAAAGCTGTTTTGAACAAAGCACTAGACAATATAATAACAATTAAAATGTTAAAGGAATGGTTTTTCTCATGATTATGTAGTGACCATTGAACATCACTAGTCCAAAAATGAGTGAGAAAATCATTGAAAACCCATCTTTAAGTTAATAAATGAAAAGGTAACCTTTTGGATGAGTAGTTATAGTTAAAATATGATCCTAATTTTTACATTCTCCTTTCTTTGTTGTTTGTGAAACATGTAATGATTTATAGCAATGAAATTTTGCTTTCTATAACTGTATTACAAAACACAGATTTTGCAAACTTTTATGAAAACACATTTTCTAAAAGCATACATGTATGCACACTTGCAAATACAAACACATACACATCTATTGACCTTTATTTCTGTAGTGTCAAGTTTGGCTTTATATGTGTCCATTAATCAGAATTCTCCAGGTTTTTTTCTAAATGCTTAGATCAGATCCAAAAATAATATTTATAGGATTTTACCACTAGGTTTGAGACACAAATTAAGGATTTTTGCAAAAAATCTTATTGTTGTGTATATTCCCAGTCAATTTCTGCTTCCAAATAGAAGCAAACCAAGTTGCTAAAATTTTGCTAGTCATTTAAATAAAAAGCACTCAAGAAATTTTTTATGGAAATAACTCTTTTTTGACAATCATAATTAGATTGATGCAATATTTAATTAGATTATGTAAATATAAAAGCTGATATACCTAAAATGAATGGGGTTGGAAAAACAAAATCAATCTTGATGAGCTTAATATTCAGCTTGTCTGAGCAAATATCTATAAGCATATTTGAGGGTAAACTACCAGCTGCATGTGTTTACCAAGCTCTTGGGTAGCAGTAAGTTTCATTGCTTAATAGACCATGCAGAAAAGCTTACTGGGTTTTTAAATGATTTTTTTTAGTCACAATGACCAGTTATAGATATCTACCACTTATTGATTTACATTATTTATAAATGTTCACAGCTCACATGTGAAGTAAATCTATTTACCCTTGTCTCTTAGTTCTATCATGCACAGCTTAACAAGATATTTTAGATTAAAACAAAACCAACTGAATTCAAGTCCCAAATTTCCCACTTAGAATATTATCGTTTTAAATAAATTTCTTAAGCTCACTACATTTCATATTCTTCACCCATAAATTGAAATAGTAGTGTTTATCTCAGGTTGTCACTAAAGGAAATGTGAATGTATGTACAATGCATTTAGCATAATGATACATAAACTCAAGATTAAAAATACGACAACTCCAACTATACTCCCAATCTCCATTACAATACTTCCTTTTATCACAGAAATCCTTGGTCTATTTTTTCCTACATATTCATCACATTTGGAAAGGTCTAAGACCTGTATGCATACTCTTCATATACTTTTTCTTAGGAATCCCTTTCCATTAACATTTTCCAGGTCATTACCTTCTCCCACTTTGTCCATCCACAATTAATATCCCACTAGTCCAACTAGGTAATAGGACAGATCATATCATTTCCCATATGCTTTTCAATGAGAGGTAACTCATCTAAAGTCATTTTCTGACATACCAGTTATTGATATAGTGGTGAAAATCCAAGCGATATGTAAGTCTTAGTCCACATTCTGTTGATATAAGAAAATACTTGAGGCTGAAAAATCTGTAAAGAAAAGAGGTATATCCCTCTCGTATTTCTGAATGTCCAAGAGCATGGAACTAATATCTACTGAGGGCTTCATGCTGCATTAACTCATGGAGGAGAAGCAGAAGGGAAACAGGTGAATGCAGAGAGAAACACAGAGAATGTGTGTATGCGTGTTTGTGTATGTGAGAGAAAGAGAGTCAGAGAGAAGGCTTATCAGCGTTATAGTGTCCCACTCCCATGGTAACTAATTCAGACCCAGGTGAACTACCTGAAGGCCACACACATGCAAACACAAAAGCATTAATTCCTTTTAATGATTTAATCACCTCTAAAAAGCACCACCTTCCAATGTAGCCGTGTTGGAATCCAAATCTTACGTTGAGTTTTGGTAGAGACAAACCATATTCAAATCATAGCAACATATAATTGAGGAGCAACCACAGATACTCTGTTCATTGTAGAGGAGATCAGCAGCTGTTTAGAGGGCAAGCGAAAGAGAGTATCTTGAAGATGTTTAAAGTAAATAGTACAAAAATGAAGTTGGAAGAGAGAAACAAATTTCTGTACTCTGGGCATACAATTGTTAAGTCATTGTTAAAGGAAAGATTATCTTAAAGGCATTTGTTTATAGGAAATACTAGGTAAATGATACTGTTCAAGTCACAACTTGAGACACTCCTAGGCTTTCAGAAGTGTATTAGAAATCCCTATCACATCCCAGAACTATAAAATGTGGTCTGATTTCTGCTATAACAGCCTGGCCCAAGATCCAGAATAATTATAAGTTCAGTAAATACAGAAGACATATAACAATGATTTCCTTCACTCTAGAAATAGGAAAAATAAAAGGGTTATAACCCAAGTCTATAAAAATAAAAAAAATAATCAAGGACTTGGGAACACTGAATGTGTTCCCACACCCCAGAGTACCCAAACTAGAGCACTCTCCCCTTAAAAACTTTGAAAGAGATCATTTCAAGGTAAATAAAACAGGTTTCACTGTACCTTGAAAGTAAATTTATGGAAATTATTATCCTGAGGAGTAATGAGTGGTACAGACTGAAAATATAAATTGAAATTTCATGTCTGGTGGTAGGGCCACACGGATAAATTTATCTAAGTGTGTTCCCTATATCTGTTGCTCTTTTTTTTTTCCACCCTTTTCTACTCCCCCTCCTTTATCTTTGTCTCTCTCTGCGCTACCTTATATTTCTAGATTAGATAACATTAAAAATGCCAAACATTAATATTTTTATCAAGTGATAGTTCACAAGATACTTCAGTGCTAAAAAGTAAAAACAGTATTCCTCAATTGAGAAAAAAATTATCTTTGATGGAAAGTTGAAAATGAATACTGAACAACTTCTTAGATTTTATTGTGCTCTCTGAATATGTAGGAACATTGTTCTCTGATTAAGAAAGCTAATGAGTCAGTTCTGATACTTGTTAGTTGTTTGATCCTATGAATCTTATTTTGCCTCTCTTTAAAATGGCAAAACAATTCTCACAATTATTTTGTGTGAAATAAAAATGACATAAGATACAATATTCAATATGTACGGAACAAATACATAGTGTAGAATAAGCCTGTGACAAATGGTTATTGCGTCAGTATCAATTCTTTCTAATCATCATTTGAATATACACCAAAAATTAAGCTGAGTGCATGTTTGAAAAGCTAGTTGATTTGGGTTTTCCACAAAAGACAGCAACTATATACTTTCCCATAGTTAGTGATCTCACAGCTGTGAACCATTTGTTCAGGTGGAAGCCACTGAATCCTTACAGAGAACTTTGTGAAACATCATAAGACATTTTATGAGAAATAGACAAGAGCTAAATACATGTGTTTGTTCTAAATCAGAAGCCACTCAGCATGACACACTAGCCTAGAAAATAACCGCAAGACCCCAAAAGCTAAAACATATTTATGAAACAAAGTCATAAAGTTGTGATAGTTTCCACCTTCTTAACACAGCTAGAGTTTTTCCTAAAGCTGCAGCAGGATCTCATTCTCTGTAATATTTACAGTTACAGTTGAAAGTGTGAAGCCCTGTGCTAAGCACTGAATGTGAGGAAATTAAAGGAATGCCACTAAAGACTTCAACTGCTGATGATCTTTTAGGAAGTAAGAGATTAACCTCAGAAAAATCAATTTAAAAGATTCCTAAGAGTACACAATTAATCAATATAAATTCATTAAAAAATGTGATATGCACTGAAAAATTTGCTACTTGGCTTGTTTAAAAACAAGGCTTAATTCACCCTGATGAGCATGCTGAATTTGAATCTGGTCTTTGTTTTTGGTGAGAAGAGGAACTAAGCTGTTACAGTAGCTAGGTTGAATGAACAAGATCAAAACTTGTAATTTATTCTAATTACACCCACTGGGTCTACAATGTATATTTTCCATAATTATCAAGTATGATTGATGAGACACTGGGTGGAAATAGGGGAAGAAGTAACCTATTTATTTATAATGATTATGATGTTATAAGGAACACATGTCATTAATTATAAGTGTGTATCAAATTCACTAGGACAACTTTCTCAAGGGCTTAAATACCAAGGAGCCTGAGTCAGCAACCTCACTGAAAAACACTAGTATTAAGAAAGCATAATTAGTGCATAATCTACCAATCAAGTGTTCCCTGTTATGTGTCCTGCAGAAAATAAAGGCATCCTTCCCTCTCATTCTGAAATTCTATGAGGCTCAGTATAATAAGCTACGGAAAATGTTTGAGCCAGCATTTGAATACATACTCTACTTCTGTAGACCACTTACATCTCTGACCTCCAACTTCTTTGATTGTCAAAAGTATAATTTTCATTTTACCCCCAGATGATAGTTTTTCTTCAATCTCCAACAATTTTGCTCCTTACATGGGCTTCGGTGGAGGTAGTGAGGTAGTACCCACAGTTCTAAATGCAGGCAGGTGTTGGGCTTATCAGGCCTTCAGGAGAGCAACTCCTAATCACCCTCTGTGACTTCATATATAGCTTGGGATGCATGTGGCTTGGAAGACACTCCCTTTGAAAATGTCCTTGTCATCTGCTAACTTCTATTCTGTTTCCAGTGGTGAATTCCTTAATAGCCTTATCCTCAAACAATGGGACAATTTATGGAGCAAAAAGGCTGCATGTGACCACAGCACTTTCTAGTATGACAGCTGTTGTTTCTGTTATTTTATTTTATTTATTTTTTCGCACATTGAAAGCAAGGATCTCAGAGAGAGCTGAGCTTCACCAGGGCACCAACTATTCTTAGGTCCAATTGTTAGTCCTAAAGATATCATGAATTAAATTCTGAACACCACTACACAGGAAACCAACATATAAATGTTAAATTAATGTATAATTAAACAATATATTGCTCTTAAGTTGGTCTTTTAAATTTTCACTGATTCTGTCATAGAATGAGTTTGCATAAGGAGTGAGAAGTGAGGTCACTCTCTCATTCACACTCTTCGAAATATTTTGACTCCTGTCTAAAAGATGAATATATTTTTCTCTTACTAACAAATATTCACTGACATTCACACACACAAGACACACATGTAGTTTAAAAGATAAAAATGTGAGAGAGAGAAAAATGTCCAAACTAACTAGGTCTGATGTACCCTTATAAACTCCTTCTAACTCTAGTCTGTGATTTCATTTTGAAAACATAACATTGTAATCCAAAAAGAAAAGCGATTTCATGAGCCAGCAATGGAATGAATCCTACATTTTACAAGGCTTGACTCTGAGGTGTGATTTGATGGGCTCTGTGTTGCGAAAACCCTTAAAAGCCAATAATCCCTTCGAAGTATCAATTTTCAGTCATCTATGCTTGTGTCACTCCACAATCTTCCTCTATAAAGGCTTTGAGATTGCAGAGGGACTCATCAATGCCTACACAGCGAGAGAATTCTTCTAAGTTATCTGCACAGTTCTGTAAACACAGCATCTTGGGAAGAAGTATTTGCATTGGCGTGTCTTGATGAAAAAGGAAAGAAAATTCAAGAAAAGTTCGAGGACCTGGGTAGATTAGGGGGAGCCTCTATTGAGAGATCCTGACTCTTCAAGACAGAGATCAGGAGAAAGCAAAATGGGGACCATGAACAAATTACCAAAGATGATGTAAAGGTACTGATAAC
The DNA here is from genome assembly GCF_021218885.2 of Marmota monax. NCBI lineage: Eukaryota > Metazoa > Chordata > Mammalia > Rodentia > Sciuridae > Marmota > Marmota monax. Next base: position 86,639 of record NW_026692914.1, read on the forward strand.
TTCATAAAACTAGACCTGAATTCAGAAAAATCTGAGTTTTTGTCAGTTTTCTGCCATTTAAATATCAAGGTTATCATAAACAAGTCAGTTAACTTCTGAGAAACTCATTATCTTCATTTGCTAAATATAAGAAAAACTATGATATGCCTATGTTTCACAATTTTTCCTGCTTCAATGTGTTAATAATACATGTTTAGAAAGTTGATATGGCTCATGACAGAGAACTTGGATAACTAGAATTCACAATTAAACAAAAAATGAGTATCCAAGAAATCATGTCACAATGGAAAATTATAGAAAGTATAGTTGATGAGAATAGAATTTTAGAAGGGCTTTAGAATTATACTTCAAATTATAGGAAAGAGAATCAATAAAGAGATGGCATATAATTAAAGTTGTATTTTACCAGTGAGAAAAACTGGAATTAGTGAGTCAAGACAGCAGATTTTATATCAAAATTGTTACCTACCACGGCAAAAATCCACAAGAAGATGAATCAGCACTAGTGTGTATTTGAGTGTGTGTGTGTGTGTGTGTGTGTACAGGGTGTTCCATACAGGGAACAGTGTATGCACCCTGTTCTTCTGAACTAACATAATTAACTGATTATTATTTTTACAGTGAACATGAGCTAGGTAAAAATCTTCCTTAGCACAATTCTACAGATAATGAATAGAACGTATTAATTGTTTAATACAACTTAAAATCTACTTGATGAACTAGAACAAAACAATATCTATTTTGTTTAAACTACACTAGTCTATGATATCTGTGTGTTTTAGATAACTACAGTGTATAATGTGTGTGTGTAAGTGTGTGTGTGTGTAAGTGTGTGTGTGTGTGTGTGTGTGAGAGAGAGAGAGAGAGAGAGAGTGAGAGAGAGAGAGAGAGATACTCTTCTTCCTGATCTCATTCTGCATATGAAATCCAGAGGTATTCACTGTGAAGTTTTGTGGACACCATACCTCCAAAATCTTATTAAAATACTGAGAAATAAATCTGATTTTTTTTCAGTGTTAATCACATGCTCCCCAAATTAAAAAAATAATAGCATTATTCTTCATGAAATAAAAAAATAAATGATAAAGAATTGTTCTGTGTAGAAATCATTTAATGACCTACAACACAAACAAAATTTTACAGAAATTTTACAAATGGACATGGATAAGAATTATAACTTAACCAGAGCTGTAGAGAAGGTTATGTACAGATGAAACTCTAATTCCCAAAAATAAGAGCAAGGACCCAAAACTTATATGTGTCTAAAAAATTATAATTAAAATGTAAAAATTATATTGTTTAAATAATAAAATTCAATTACAGTGTTTGCTGTTTTTAAAAATGATTTTATTTGTTTTAATGACAGTAGGATGCATTTATGCACTTTGATATATCATATATAGATGGGATATATTTTTTCTCATTTTTCATGCAGTCACATATATACATACAGCAATAATGTCTATTTTACTCTACTATCCTTCCTATCACCACATCCCATCCCTTTATTTCCCTCTACTTAATCTAAGTAACTCTATTCTTCTCTAGTGCCCCCTGTCTTATTGTGAATTAGCATCTGCATATTTTGGGGGGGATTGGCTTATATTGCTTAGAATGATGTTTTCCAACTCCATCTATTTACTGGCAAATGCTGCAATTTCATCCTTCTTTAAAGCTGAGAAATATTCCCTTGGGGGAAATATATATATCTCACATTTTCTTTGTCCATTTATCTATTGAAGGACACCTAGGTTGGTTCCATAGTTTAACTATTGTGAATTGAGCTTCTACAAACATTGACATAGCTGAATTACTGTAGTATACTGATTTTAAGTCCTTTGGGTATAGACCAAGGAGTGGGATAGCTGAGTCAAATCGTGGTTCCATTCCAAGTTTTCTGAGGAAAACCCATAGTGCTTTCCATAGTGGTTGTGTCAATTTTCAGTACCACCAGTATGAGTGTACTTTTTCCCCCACATCCTTGCCAACATTTATTGTTGCTGCCTGTATTCTTCATGATTGCCATTCTGACAGGAGTGAGATGAAATCTTACTGTAGTAGTTTTGATCTGCAGTTTTCGAATTGCTAGAGATATTGAACACTTTTTCATATGTTTGTTGATCAATTGTGTTTCTTATTCTGTGAAGTGTCTGTGCATTTACTTAGCCCATTTATTAATTGTGTATTTGTGGGGTTTTTTGTTTTGTTTTGGTGTTAAGGTTTTTTGTTTTGTTTTGTTTTTTAGTTATTTAAATATCCTAGAGATTAATGCTTTATCAAATTTGCATGTGGTAAAGATTTTCTCCCAATTGGTAGGCTCTCTCCTCACATTATTGTTTCCTTTTCTGAGAAGAAGCTTTTTAATTTAAAATCCATCCGATTTATTTATTCTTGATTTTACTTTTTGCACTTCAGGAGTCTTTTTAAGGAAGTCAGATCCTAGGCTGACACCGTGAAGATTTGGGCCTAATTTTTCTTCTATTAGCCACAGGGTCTCTGTTCCACTTTAAGTTGTTTATTGTGCAGGGTGAGATATAGAGATTTAATTTTATTTTGCTACATGTGGCTTTAGAGTTTTGCCAGCACCATTTTTTGAATAGACTATCTTTTCTCCAGTGAATGTTTTTGGCACTGTTGTCTAGTATGACATAGCTGTATTTATGTGGGTTTGTCTCTGTGTCCTCTATTCTGTACCATTTGTCTACAAGCCTGTTTTGGTGCCAATACCATACCATTTTTGTTACTATAGCTCTGTAGTATAGTTTAAGGTCTTGTATTGTGATGCCTCCGGCTTCACTTTTCTTGCTAAGGATTGCTTTAGCTTTTCTGGGTCTCTTATTTTTTCCAAATAAATTTTATGATTACTTTTTCTATTTCTATAAAGAATGTCATTGGGATTTTAAAAGGAATTGCATGAAATCCGTATAACGCTTTTAGTAGTATGGCCATTTTGACAATATTTATTCTGCCTATCCAGGAACATGGAAGATCTTTCCATCTTCTGAGGTTTTCTTTAATTTCTTTCTTTAGTTTTCTATAGTTTTCTGGAGGAGATATTTCACCTCTTTTGTTAGATTGATTGCTTTTTTTTAGGCTATTGTGAATGGGGTAGTTTTCCTAATTTCTCTTTCAGTGGATTCATTGCTGATGTATGGGAATGTGTTTAATTTATGGATGTTGATTTTATATCCAGCTACTTTGCTTAATTCATTTATTAGTTCTAGAAATTTTCTGGTGGAATTATTTGGATCTTCTAGATATAGAATTATGTCATCAGAAAATAGTAATAGTTTGAGTTCTTCTTTACCTATTTGTATCCCTTTATTTCTTCTAATTTTCTGGCTATAGTTTCAAGGGTGATGTTGAATAAAGTGGTGAAAGACGCCATCTTTGCCTTGTTCCAATTTTTAGAGGAAATGCTTTCAATCTTTCTCCATTTAGAATGATGCTGGCCTTGGGTTTAGCATATATAGCTTTTACAGTGTTGATGTATATTCCTATTATCCCTAGTTTTTCTAGTGATTTGAACATGAAAGTGTGCTTTATTTTGTCAAATGCTTTTTCTGCATCTATTGAGATAATCATATGATTCTTGTTTTTAAGTCTAGTAATATGATGAATTACATTTATTGATTTCTTTATGTTGAACCAATTCTGCACCCCTAAGATGAAGCCCACTTGATCATGGTGCACTATCTTTTTAATATGCTTTTGTTTGCGATTTCCCATAATTTTATTGAGAGTTTTTGCATCTTTGTTCAACAGGGATATTGGTCTGAAGTTTTCTCTGCTTGATGTGTCTTTGTCTGATTTGGGTATCAGGATGATATTAGCCTCACGAGTTTGGAAAGTTTCCCTACTTTTCTATTTCATGGAATACTTTAAGGAGTATTTGTGTTAATTCTTCTTTGAAAGTCTTGTAGAACTTGGCTGAGAATCCATCTGGTCCTGGGCTTTTCTTGGTTTGTAAGCTTTTAATTGTGTTTTATATTTCATTACTTGAAATTTATCTGTTTAAATCATAAATGACCTCTTCATTCACTTTGGGTAGGTCATATGTCTCTAGAAATTTGTTGAGGTCTCTTATATTTTCTATTTTATTGGAGTATAAATATGAAAAATAGTTTCTAATTATCTTCTGTATTTCAGACATGTCCTTTGTGATATTTCCTTCTTCATCTTATATTCTAGTAAATTGAGTGTTCTCTCTTTTATCTTTGTTAGCATTGCTAGGGGTTTATCTATTTTATTAATTTTTTCAAAGAGCCAACATTTTGTTTTGTCATTTTTGTTTCAATTGTTTCTTTTGTTTCAGTTTCATTAATTTCAGCAGTGATTTTAATTATTTTCTGTCTTCTACTGCTTTTGGTGTTGATTTCTTCTTTTTCTTTGACTTTGAGATGTAGTGTTAGGTCATTTATTTGTTGACTTTTTATTCTTTTAATGAATGTGCTCAATGCAATAAACTTTCCTCTTATTACTGCCTTTATAGTGTCCCAGAGATTTTGATATATTGTATCAGTGTTCTCATTTACCTCTGATATTTTTCACCCTTGATTTGTTCTATTATCCATTCATAATTCAATAGTGTATTGTATCAGTGTTCTCATTTACCTCTAACATTTTTCATCCTTGATTTGTTCTATTATTCATTCATAATTCAATAGTGTATTGTATCAGTGTTCTCATTTACCTCTAATATTTTTCATCCTCGATTTGTTCTATTATTCATTCATAATTCAATAGTGTATGTCTCCATTGTTATAGTATCTTCTATTTTTTTTTAAAAAAATTGTCATTGATTTCTAATTTCATTGCATTGCGATTTGACAGAATCCAAGGTATTATTCTCTGTTTCTTTTTGTATTTATTAAGAATTGCTTTATGACATAAGGTATGGTCTATTCTAGAGAAGGAGCCATGTGCTACTGAGAAGAAACTATATCCACTCATTGATGGATGAAATATTCTATATATTGATTGTATTATTTAGTTCTATAGATTTTTATTTAGGTTTTGTTTTTGTTTTTTGAAGACCTATCTAGTAGTGAGAGAGGTGTGTTAAAGTCTCAGTATTATTGTGTTGGGGTCTATTTAACTCTTGAAATTGAGAAGGGTTTGTTGATTCACATAGATGCTCCATTGTTTGGGGCATAAAGATTTATATTTGTTACTTCCTGCTGATATATACTTCCCTTAAGAAGTATGAAATGTCTTTCTTTGTTGTTTCTTATTTACTTTGGTTTGAAGTCTACTTCATCTGAGATGAGGATGGAAACCACTGCTTGTTTACACAACCCACATGGGTGGTAAGTTTTTCCCCATCCTTTCACCTTCAGCCTATGGATGTCTTTGCCCATGAGGTGAGTCTCTTGAAGACAGCACATTGTTGGATCTTGCTTTTTAATGCAATCTGTCAATCTATGTCTTTTGATTGATGAGTTTTGGCTATTAACATTCAGGGTTATTATTGAGATATGATTTGTATTTCCTGTCATTTTGATTTATTTCTGGTTTGAAAGTTGACTTAGTTTTTCCTTTGGTTGAATATTTTTTTAGTGTAGATCCTCCCTTTGCTGGTTTTCACTTTTTTTTTTTTTCACTTCATCCTCATGGGATATTTTGTTGAGAATGTTCTGATAGTAGACTCTCTATTGTGAATTATTTTAATTTTTGTTTATCATGGAAGGTTTTAATTTCATCTTCAAATCTGAAACTAATTTTGCTGGATATAAAATTCTTGGTTGGCATCTGTTCAAGCTCTTTCAGAGATTGAAATATATTATCCCAGGACCTCCTAGCTTTGAGGGTCTGGGTTGAGAATTCATTGTAATCCAAATTGGTTTTCTCCCATATGTAATTTGATTTTTTTCTCTCACAACCTTTAAGAGTTTATCTTTATTTTCTGTGTTAGTCAGAAGTAGCTTAGTACATGATGATTGCACAGAAGAAAGAGAGAAATTAGAAGCAAAAATTATAGGAAGCGTAGAAGAGGAGCTGACAGAGATTGGCTGTTGGTTGGAGAAAAGATGAAAGACAATCAAAGAAAACAGCCAAGTGAGAGGAAAAATACAAAGAGAAACAAAGACATAAGAGTACAACAAAACTGCAAAACACCATTCATATATCATTGTCCTCCACACACTGATGCATAAAAAAACACCCTGTTCCAAATATGGTAAAGATGTAAGTGAATCAAAAAATTAAATAAAATAAATATTGATGGAAAGTTGAACTGTCTCTGTCAGCATTCAAAAGTTTCTCAGCCTGTCTCTGATGTTTTTCAGGATCACCAGGCCCAGATCAGCCCTTGCAGACCCCGTTACTAACCCACTGATCATGTCTTAGATATCTCAGGCTTAGCCATGCTGAATTCCTAAGATCACAATGCTTCTACTACTTGCAGAGAGACTACCAGGGATACACTCATGCAAAGAAGCAACCTGAGATTCAGCAGCAAGACAAGGGCTACCAGCACTTCCCAACAAGTAGACTCCAGTGCCTCCAAACCTGCAGGTACCCCCACACTGGACCTGTAGGTTCTGGCTGGAGTCCTTAGACAGAGGCTCTTGTGGTGGTAAACTTGCTGGCACCTGGGCCACAGGCCTTGGCTGGCTTCCCAAAATGGGTGTGGTCATATGCCATCAAACCTGGAATCTCCCCTGCTGCAGACCTGTAGGCAGTGTTAGCAGCAGTAGTGGTGGTGGTTGGTGGCAGCAGTAGGGATAGTGAAACAGTGTCAGTGGCAGCTGCAGTAGTGAACTGCAGCTGTGGGCGCAGAGTCACCAGGCGATCTCTTGGGGACAGCAGTGGTGTCTTTGGTAGCAGCAGTGGTGGCTGCAGCTGCATTGGCAGTAGCACCCAGAAAGAAGACCTCCAGGTGATGTTGGGGTTGGCAACAGCAATATCAGAGGCAGGGGCAATGGCGGTAGTGGTGTAGACTGCTTGAAGAAGAGACCTCCCAGCATAAGTGGCAGCTACATCAGAGGTAGCATCAGAGGGAGTTGTGGCCATGCCCAGAGGAAAAAACAGTGTTAGCTCTTTAACATGAGTATGACGCATCAACCGTTCTCCTCTCTAAAATTTAGGAGTTTTCTTTATTTGTTAATTTCTCTCAGTAATGACAAAGTCATGTCTCATGATATTCAACACTACTCCTCCTATTCTAATTTAGATAACTAATACAATTAGTTATCTATTGCTGCCTAACAAATTACCCCAAGAAAAACATTTTATTATCTCTTGATCTCTGGGCCAGAAATCCAGCCATAACATAGCTGGACCAACAGACAAGTTTTCAATCATGACATCAGCTGGGATTGTGGGTTCCTCTAAAGCGTCACCTGGGGGAGACTCAGCCACGTGATTGCTGGCAGAATTCAGTGCCTTGTGAATTGAGGTTCTCATCTTCATAATGGAACCTCCATCACCACTTTAGCCTGTGTATCTCTTCTCATCTCAACTTATCACATTCAATCAGTTTCTCTCAGATTCAGTGAGGAAAAGAATAATAAGTGAGACAATAAAATTACTTAAAGTATTTTATTGATAGCACTTGTAACTGAAATAAAGTCATATGAAGAGGGCCTAGTTTTCATAGGCACCACTGGAGGGAAAAATTGCAATTGGACATCTTTTAAAATTCTTAAACTTCAGTTAGTCATATGTGTTTATATCAAATTCTCCACAGATTTAGTCAGTGCTACTGTTTTCATAATCTAACATTCAATCTAGTATATTTATAAAAGTAAATGGATCTCAAGTTCAGAAAATAAAGTACATCATGTTCCATTATATGCCTCATTGAGATATTGACTGTTTTGATTTTCCAATCACTAAGACACGTGTTGTATTATGATTTCCTGGGATTGTGAAGGATTTTTAAAATCATCTAGTCTTAACTCCACATCTATTGAAAGACATAAAAAAAATTCCTGTCATGTGATTGTCTAGGTACTACTACTAGTTCTACTCGTAGTTTAGTATTACCTACTTGAGTAATCAAAGTAAAATACACTTAACTCATTTTTAAACAACTCTACTTGAACTTCCTCATTTTTTAAGTACTGCTTGCTCTTCATTTGTGTCCCTTGTTGTTTCAAATAGTAGTTTAATTCTATGTAAAATTACTTTAATTCCTTCTATGTCATTTTTCCCCCATAATCAATGACATCAAATAGGTACAGACAATAGAAAGAGCACTGATTTTGGAGGCCAAAAGAACTTAATTAACTCACTAAATTAACTGGTACTATTTCCTAGGATGTTGGTAAGCAGCTTAATTCCCTTAATTCTGACTTCTCTCATAAATAACACAGGATAAAGAATTGTTTATAGAAGTGACATGATTATTAGTAAGAAAACATTTTAATCTCCCAG
>NW_026692915.1:0-26151 GCF_021218885.2 Marmota monax
AAAAAAAATCTAGTCCTAGGCCTAACAATAACCCTTATCCTAACACAAACCCTAACCCTGCTCCTAGACCTAAACCTACTCCTAAATCTGGCTGTAACCCTAAGTTGAACTATAACCCAAACACTGACTCTGCCTTTAATAGTAAAACTACTTCTAAACCTGATCCTAACTGAAATTCTAAACCTAACACTAGACCTTGGCATAACCCTAACCCTAAAACTAGCCGTAATCATAACCATAGCTCTTACATTATCCACAGCTTTAACCCTAGGCCTAAAACTAACAAAAATCTAGAGCTAATTCTAGGCCTTAACCTAGCCCTAAGCATAACCCTAACCCTAACCCTAACCCTAACCCAAACATAACCCTCACCTTGGTCCTAATCCTAGCTCAAATCCTAACCCTTACTATAAACATAAACCCAGAACTATCCCTGAATCTAAACCCAAAACTATTACTAATCCTAACCTTAATCCTAACCCTAACCCTAGCTCTAAACCTACACATTACCCTAACCCTAACCCTAGTTGTAACCCTAGCCTTAAAACTAACCATAATCCTAACCCTAAACAGGAAACTAACCCTAGATCTAAACCTAAACTAATATTTGCTATAGCCCTAAACATAGATCAAACTCTAACCCTTAACACAAACCTAAACATAACCATAGACCTAACCCTAAACTTAAATTTAACCCTGTCCGTAACTCTAAACCTACATCTAACCATATTTATTACCCTTACCCTAACCCTAAACCTACTTTAATCCTATCCCTAAACATGACCCTTAACCTAACCCTTGCTTTAACCCTAATCATAGCTCAGAACTTAACTCTTACACTAAACATAATGCTAACACTAATGCTAGTTCTAACCCATATCTAACTCAAGACATAATCCTAACCATAAGTCCAGCTATAAACTTAGCTCTAACTGTATCCATTACCTATTCATAACCCATAGCCTAATGCTAACTCTAGGCCTAACCCTATCTCAAGACCTAATCCTAACCATAACCCTAGCCCTAAACTTAACTCTAACTGTATACATTACTCTAAACATAACCCTTTCCCTAATGCTAACCCTAGGCCTAACCCTAAACCTATCACTAACCCCAACCTTATCAATTACCCTAAACCTAACCTGAACCCTAAATCTAACCCTATCATAACCCTAACCATAACCCTAATGCTAATTTGAGTCCTAATCCTAAACTCAAACCTAAAAGAAACCCTAACCATGACACTGACCCTAATAATTCCCCTAGATCTAAGCTAACCCTTACCCTAAAAGTAATCCTTACATTAGACCTAGCCAAAACCTAACCCTAAAACTATCCATAACCATAACTCTAGACCTGACATTAGCCCAATATATAATCCTAGCCCTAACCTGAACACAAACCCTAGCCCATAGTAGCACTAAACATAGCCTTAATCATTACCCTAACCTTAAACCTAAGCTTAACTTAAAACCAACCCTATCCCTAATATTAGACCTACCCTAGCCCTATCCCTAACCTTAACCCTAAACTTAACCTTAGCACTGAAACTAAGTCTAACTCTCTCCCTAGCCCTAAAACTAGTTCTAACCCTATCCCTTTATGGAACCATAAACCTAGCCCTAACTCTAGGCATAACCCTAGCCATTTCCTTAGCCCTAGCCATAACCTTAGATCTAACCTTAACTCTAAATCTAACCCTAATACAAAGCCTAAGCTTAAACTTAAAACTAACCCTAACCCTAACACTACTCATAAAACTAGCCCTAACTATAGTCCTAGCCTAATACAAAACTGAGCCATAGCCCTAATCCTAACCCTTAACCTAAACCAAACCCTAACCCTACACCTAGCCCTAACCCTAGCCTTAATTCGAGTTTTAAGCAGAAATCTAAAACTAATCCTAACCCTGATTCTTACTCTAACACTAACCCAGCTTTAAACATCACCCTAAACAACCTTAAATATAACACTAGACCTAGCCATAACCCTAACTCTAAAACTAGCCCTAATTGTAATCCTAGTACTTACATTAGCCATAACCCTAACACTAGCCCTAACTTAAACAAAAAAACCCAGCCTAATCTGAGCCCTAAACTGAGCTTTAACCCTAACCCTAACCTTAACCCTAAACCTAGCACTAAAAATAACCATAACATTAGCTCTAACCTTAGCTCTAACCCCATCCATTACCGTAACCATAATCCTAACCCTAATGCTAACTCTAGGCCTAAACCTTACCATATTCCTAATCCTAACCCTATCAATTACCCTAAACCAAACTTGAAACATAAACCTAAATATATCATTACCCTAATCCTAAACCTATGCTAATTTGAGCCCTATATTTAAAATTAACCTGTCTCAAACACTAATCACGACCCTGACCCAAATAATACCCTTAGCTCTAAACCTGACTCTAACCCTAAATTTAATCCTTACACTACATCTAACCTAACCCTAAAACTATCTTTAACTGTAAAGCTGGACTTGAAATTCGCCCTAGCCCTAATCCTAGCCCTAAACCCAGCCTTAATCCTGACCCAAACAAAATTTGAGGTTTAATCCTGATTCTAACCCTCGTCCTAGCCCTAAACCTAGCTATAACCCCATCCCTTACCCTAAACCTAACCATAACCATAAACCTAACCATAATCTGAAACCTAAACATAACTCTTGCCTTAACCCTAGGTCTAACACTAACACTAAGTCTAGCACTAACCCTAATTTAGTCTTATACTAACCCTAAATCTAGCCTTAAGACTAACTCTAACTCTTGCCCTAGCCCTATCCCTGGTTCTATCCTTAGCCCTAGCCCAACCCTGGATCTAAACCTAACTCTAAAATTAAACCTAACTCTAAATTTAACCATAATCCTAATCCTAATCCACACTCTAACACTAGACCTAACAATAATGCTAATCCTAAAACTTTAATTAACCCTAGCCATAGCCATAAAAAAGCCATATCCCTAGCCATAACTCTTAACCTAAACCAAACCATAAACCTACACCTAGCTCTAACACTAACTCTAAAAATAACTCTGAACCTGATGCTGATCCTAACACTAATCTTAGCCCTAAACATCACTCTAACCTTAAATTAACCCGAACACTAGACCTAGCCTTAACCCTAACCCTAAAATTAGCCTTAATCATAACCCTAGTTCATACATTAGTTGTGGTTATAATCCTAGCCCTAACTGTAACACAAATTCTACCCCTAATTCTAGTCCTAACCCAAGCTTAAAACCTAATCTTAACCTAACATTAGCCCTAACCCTAATCCTAACCCTAACCCTAGCCCTAATCCTAGCTCTAACCCTATTCCTTACCCTAATCCAAACCCTAAAGCAAATGCTAACCCTTGTCCTAACCCTAATCCTTAGCCTAACTTAAACACTAACTGTATTACTAGTCCTAACTCTAGCCTTCATTTTAGTTCTAACCCTAACCCTGACCCTTATTCTGAGACTAACAATAACCCTAGGTCTAATCCTGACCCTAACCCTAAACCAAACCCTAACACTAGCCCTACCAGTAACCCTATAATTATACCTAACCCTAACACTAGATTTAGACCGCAAACTAATTGTAAACAAAGCTATAATTCTAGCCCTAGACCTAAACAAAATCCTAGCTCTAGCCCTAACAATAACACTTAACCTAAACACTTACCCTACCCCTAGAACTAACACTAGTCCTAATTCTGGCTCTAACCCTAATCCTATCTGGAACACTGACCCTGACCCTAACATTAACCTATTTCTAAACCTAACCCTAAACCAAAACCTAATTCTAACTAACACTAGACCTAGCCATAACCCTAACCCTAATACTGGACCAAAACATACCCCTAGTCCTAATCCTGTTTAAACCCTAATATTAACCCTAAGAGTCGCCCTAACCCTAACCATAGTCCTAAACCTAGCCCTAAACCTAACAAAAACCTAGCCACAATCCTAGGCCTAAACTTAGCCCTAAACATAAACCTAACCCTAACCCTAGCCCTAACACTAACCCTAACACTAACACTTGCCTTAGAGCTAACCCTAGTTCAAAGCCAAACCCTTACCCTAAACATTAACCTACCCATATCCTAAACCATAACCCTAACTAGAGCTCTTATCCTAACTTTAATCCTAGCTCGAACTTTAGTTCTAAACGTGTGAATTATCCTAACCCTAATGCCAACCCTAATTATAACCTTACCCCTAACACTAAACCTAACGCTAACCATAAACATATCCCAAGACCTAACCATAAACCTAAACCTCACCATAACCCTAACCCTAGCAGAAAAATTAAGGCTTACAATAAACATAATGCTAAATCTATCCCTAATCTATTCCCTAACCCTAAATCTAAATCTAACACTATCTATTACACTAAACCCAACCCTACCTGTAATGAAATCTCTAGCAATAACCCGAACCCTAAATCAAACCCTGCCACTGTCTGGCTGGGCACAATTCAGGAGCCACTTGTCAAAAGAAACAAACTTTATTTTTAGAACCACACACTCCAAACAAAACAGCTCCTCAGGAAAAACTCTCAGAACTCAACTGCCACCACCGGCTTCCCACAAGCCTCTCTCTCAACCACCAGCCTCTCCACCTCCCACAATCCTCCTGCTCTTGAGGCCGATTGGCTGGGTTGCATGGGCAGAGCCAAAAAAGTCCCCCAATGAGCAGCTCCGTGGTCTGAAAGGGCAGGGAAAGAGCCCAATGAGCATCACCGCAGAGGAGCCAATCAGCTAGATGTTGTTGGGGCCACTGTGAGCCTGCAGCTGGAATTTTGCTGGCAGCTGGAAGTTTGCTGGGGCCCCTTCAGCTGTTGCTCTCAACATCTCCCCCTCTCTGTTTAAACAACAAGCCTGTGGCTTAGGGACCGTGCCTGCCTTACCTTGTCCAATAGTACATATGGTCCTTACCCGTTAGGTTGGTACCATTGCAATTGGATCTTACCCATCAGTGACTACCGGTGCAGTATACAGCCACACCTGTGGAGAGCTCTTTGTACCAGCAGGGGTGTGAGGTCCTTTGCTTCACCTCTGTTGGCCCCCAAATTTTAGCTGAACGATCATGACAAGCAGAAGGGAGGAAGATACGCCAAGGCAATTGACGGCTCCTTTTGGAAAAATTGTACCACCGATGATATCATCAGCAAAAATACCCCAACACTACCACAAGTCGCTGCACCAACAGATAGTTCACAATGCATACAGGTGAGTTCACAATGCATACAAGTGATACATAGTCCAGGCAAGTTCTGCAAGCATTTCAGTGATGGCTATTCCAGAAGCTGTAGATTGGTTTTATCTTTGTCTTCACCAGCACTGGGATGAAGATAGGAATTCTGGCAATAATGGCTAAAGAAAAAATTATGTAACATTCCAGAAGGCACTAAAAGAAAACAATTTTCTTAACAATTTACATTATCTTGAACAGAATTATTAAATATAATGAGAAGGAAATGTGAAAGTAAACAAACAGATCTGTTAATCTCCTTTTTTGTTCACATTTTAAAACAATCCTCAACAGCTGTTTACCCAATTTAAATTAAATTGTTTAAATCACGTGGGAAAAATATTTGGATCAATTTTTTCATGAGTGCTCATCATATATGATATATGGACATATGTACATTCAAACATATAACACAAAACACAAGTGTGCACACATAATATAATACATACAACACATAACATAATAGTAAAGGCCTTATAACTTTTTACAGGTGAAATCTCCATTGCAATGTTTAAAAATTCTATAGTCAAAAAATAGAACTGATCAGCAAAACATTAACCTAGGTCTGTATGAGCTCAAAAAACAAAATAGAACTTCATGATGTGGGAAAGGGCAATAGTAAAATAGATATTGAAAAAAGCATCCTGGTTCTGTCGCAGATGTAAGGGTAGCCAAACTGGAGTTCTGGATATCAGCTGTTATGGATTTGAGCCAAATCATCTTCTTTTTGGTCTGTAGAAATTGCTTTAGTTAATCTTTCTGGAATCCAAATTGGCTGCTGTTCTCCCTGTGGAAACACACAAACAGACCCCTGAATCCAGACGATCACTGGGTCAGGACTTTAGTTAATCTCTCCGGAATCCAAATCAGCTGCTGTTCTTCCTGTGGAAACACACAAACAGACGCCCAACTCCAGACAATTACTGGGTCAGGACCTTTCCATTGTCCTGTTAGAATATCTTTGCAAAGTACCTTGGGCTTATGAACAGTTTTTGGACACATATGGCTTTCCACAGCACTAAGTCCTGATGAATCCAAATTTAAAAAGTTTAGAGTAAAAAGGGTTATTTTAAGTTTATCTTTGGGAATATATACCCCTTCCCAATTCCTTCTTTTTGCTTTAATAAGTACATTTTAATAGTTTGATAAGTTCTTTCAACTATGCCTTGTCCCTGTGGATTGTATGGGATTCCTGTTATATGAGTAATGCCAAATGATGAGCAAAATTGTTTAAAAGAGGTAGAAGTATAACCAGGGGCATTATCTGTTTTTAACTGTTTTGGAACGCCCACAGTGGCAAAATTTTGTAAGCAATGAGCTATAACATCTTTAGTTTTTTCTCTGGCATGAAGGGAGCCCATCAAAAATCCAGAAGAAATATCAACTATAACATGCAAATATTTTAATTTTCCAAATTCTGGCAAGTGTGTGACGTCCATCTGCCAAATATGGTTAGGTATCAATCCTCTAGGATTGACTCCAAGATTAACTTGTTGTAAAAAGGTCACACAATTTTGACATTGTTTTATTATTTGTCTAGCTTGTTCCTTAGTTATTTTAAAACGCTTTTGCCAATTATTAGCATTGACATGGAACTTTTTATGAAAATTTATAGCTTCTTCCATTGTAGAGAAAATATGTATGTCATGTGTAGTTTTATCTGCTAAATCATTGCCCAAACTAAGGGCTCCAGGCAATCCTGTATGTGCCCTGATATGTCCTATAAAGAATGGATCTTTTCTGTCCCAGATTACACTTTGTATAGTAGAAAGCAAAGAGAAAACAGTAGAGGAAGGGGAAATCCTACCAGCATCTTCAAGGGATACTATAGCGTTAACTATATACTGACTATCGGAAAATAAATTAAATACAGAATCTTTAAACATCACAAAAGCTTGTAATACTGCATTAAGCTCTACCTTTTGAGCTGATTGTTTGGGTACTAAAAATGTAAAAGTTTGATCAGGTGTAACTATTGCTGCTGTACCATTATTTGATCCATCAGTGAATATATTTGGAGCATTCATGATAGGTGTTTTCTTGTCATTTTTGGAAAAATTACAGGATGCGATGACCAAAAAGACAATAAAGGATTAAATGGTAAGTGATTATCAAATGAAACATTAGATTTGCACATGATTATTGCCCAAGTATTTAACTCATTAGCTAACTCATCAATTTGATTCATAGTATATGGAGTAATAATTTTATTGGGAGAAATTCCAAACACTCCCTTTGCTGCTTTTATTCCTTTGAGTATTAATTGTCCTACAGCCTCAGGATACCTAGTAAGAATAGTGTTAGGAGAATAAGATAAATGTATCCATAATAATGGACCTTCTTGCCAAAATACTCCTGTAGGAATATTTTTTTGTTGGTAGTACAATAAATAATAAAGGCAAACTTATATCAATTCTATCCAAATGCATATTTTCCATATATGTTTCAATGATTTTTAATGCCTTTCTTGCTTCAGGCCTTAACATTCGGGGTGAATTTGGATCTGATGGACCTTTTAGGATATCAAATAAAGGTCCCAACTCTCCTGTTGGTATACCTAGATAAGGCCTTATCCAATTTGTGTCTCCTAATAACTTTTGAAAGTCATTAAGTGATTTGAATTTTTGGTGGACCGACCATGGTTGAGGATAGTAGAACTCCTAAATAATTAATTGGAAAATGTAATTGTACTTTATCTATTGCTATCTCTAGATTATAATTTTTAATAAGTTTGTAAGTGTGGCATAACATTCTAGCAATGTGTTTTTATCTTTGTGTGCTAATAATACATCATCCATATAGTGAAATATTTGTAGTTCAGGATTTTGATTTCTAAGTGGCTGGATTACTTTGTTAACATAAATTTGACACATAGATGGGCTGTTAGCCATTCCTTGAGGGAGTACTTTCCATTCATATCTCTAATCAGGACCTTCATGATTAAGTGCAGGGATAGTAAATGCAAAACGTGGACTATCCTCAGGATGAATTGGAATTGAAGAAAAAAAAACAATCTTTAATATCTATAACTAAAACCTACCAAGGTTTTGGCAAAGCAGACAATTGAGGAATCCCCGATTGAGTAGGTCCCATAATAACCATCTCATTATTAATGGCTCTTAAATCTTGCAATAATCTCCAATTACCAGATTTCTTTTTGATGACAAAAATAGGAGTATTATGGGGAGATACAGAAGGTTGTATATGTCCTTCCACTAATTGTTCTTTGACCAGGTCATGGGCTGCTTGTATCTTTTATTTAGTCAGGGGCCACTAAGGAACCCATACTGGTCTTTCTGATTTCCAAGTAATTTGTATTGTCTCAGTGGCCCTTTCTGAAAATCCAACCCATGTTCTTCCATTCCTTGATCTATTTGTATTGGTGCTTCTATACCTTGTTCTTGTTTTTCTAATCTTTTTCCTTTCCTTAAACCTTGTCTAGTCATAATATTGGGTGCATTTTGGTTGATGTTATTTGTTAATGTCAAACCTAATTGATCTAGGACATCTCGTCCCCTAAAATTTATGGGAAGATGATCCAATACATATGGCTGTATAGTTCCTTCACATCCTTCAGGATCCTTCCAATCTAATACCATTAAACTTCTATGGGGATTCGTCGCCACTCCTAGGCCTCAAAGAGTTTGAGTGGCTTGTTTTAATGGCCAATGTTTTGGCCATTCTTGACGAGAGATGATGCTAAGATCTGCACCTGTGTCCAGTAGCACATTAAATTCATGTCCTTGAATATTTAGTTTTAGCATGGGGCGAGAATCTAAATTTAAGGAAAGCATAGCCCAATCTACACCTGTGGAGCCTAATCCCTTGGAACCTCTTTCTACAGTACGACTGGAAAATTTATCATGTAGGCTGGGTATTATTAGTAACTGTGCTATTCTATCTCCTGGTGAAATTACTGATATACCCTTTGGAGAACTGGCTATAATTTTTATTTCAACTTCATAATCGGGATCAATTACCCCAGGACTTATCATAAGTCCTTTTAGAGTAGAAGAGATGCATCCCAATAATAAGCCTACTGTTCCTTTGGGAAGATGTCCTTTTACCCCTGTGGGAATGATTTGAACTCCCATCTCTGGAGTTAGTACTGATATGGCGGAGGCGCAGATGTCCAACCCTGTGCTCCCTCTGGTTTGTCTGATGAGGGATCTGATGTACAATGTGTCCTGGGAACTACCCTGATGGGGTTGCTGTGTTCATCCAGTGTTCCGTATATTTGTGGTTTTGGGCCCCGGAGCATTGGGACCCCTGTCCATTTTTTGGCAATGGACTCTGATGCCTTTCTCCATGATATTGTGGATAAACACCTGGTCCTTGTTCGTTTTTTGATAATGGAGTACCCTCTATGGTGGTTTGAGAATGGCTTTCATTACCCCAATGTCTCCCTCTATGGCATTGTGGGCAAATACCCGGTATTCTATTCCTTTGATACCTGGTTTTGTTAAACCATCCTCCTATGGGGCAATTCCTTTTAAAATGTCCTGTTTGTTCACAATTGTAGCATGTTCTTGGCCTTGCATCTAAAGCCTGTTTTACTGCAGCTTCCACGACTTGCTCTTGTTCATTAATGTCTCTACATAATTTAATATATGTGTTTAAATCTTCATGTTTCCATGGTCTAATGATTTCTCTGCACCAACGATTCACTTGGTCATAAGCCAGTTGTTTTTTCAATGGCATTGCTTGTTCTGTATTCCCAAAAACTCTGGTAGCTGTTTGAATAAGCCTATCTACAAATTCAGCGTAAGATTTGTTATCTCTTTGTATTATCTTAGATAATTGACCTTGTAAACATCCATGTCCTTTTAAAGTCTTCCATGCCTTAATTGCATCTACAGCAATTTGTGCGTATACACCAGGATCATATGCAATTTGTTGCTGTTGATCCTCATAAGGTCACTTTCCTAAAAACATATCTAGATTTCTCTGAGGATAACCAGCTGCTGCAATTTGCCTAGCCATCTCCTTGCAAAATTCCTCATTGGCAACCTTCCATAAAAGGTATTGACCTCCATTTAGCACAGCTTTACACATATTAACCCAATCTGCTGGCGTCATGTTCAAGTTGTTAATGGATTTGACCAAGCTTACAGTGAAGGGTGCTTGAGGACCATAGGTTGTTACAACCTCTTTTAGCTGCTCCACTACTTTGAAATTTAAAGCATGCTGAATTCGCTGCCCTCCTACCTCAAATACAGGGCATGTTAATACTTGAGATCCTGTCTTATGATCCCAACTATCAACTGTGGGAGTTGGGGGCCTCCCAGCATATGGAGTTGCACTTGTTACTTGGACATTTACGTTCTCTCATGATATAAAGTTGTTAGTAGCAGTTTCCTGTAGAGGTGGCGCTGTTGGTTGGACACTTATGCCCTCTGGTGATAGAAAGTTGTTAGTAGCAGTCTCTTTTTGTAACTTTCCCCCTGATGGCTTTTCTGCTCTAAGCTTTCTTCCTCTATCTTTGTCTGAACTGAAGGCTTTGGACTAAGCAAACCAGATACCAATGCCCACAAGGTCAATGTGCCTACTGGCAGAGTTCCTGGGCTTTTCTTTTCTATTCTTTTGAAATCTTCACCATGATGGTTCCATTGTGATATATTTAACAACTCCTCCTTAAAAAGCCATGGGCTACATTTTTGTATTGTATCAACGTATACCCTGACTCTTCTTGATTTTACTGAGATGCCTCCTTCCTCTAAGAATTTACTTAACACTCTTTCGATTTGTTTTTTACTAATTTCTGATCCCATATTTCTACTATAATACAACCCAACAATATGACGCAAAACAAAACCTAGACAGAATGAAATAAAAAGGGAACAACAAAAATTCATTATAGACTTTCTATCCTCCAGACATATGCATCCGTCCTTTCTCCCTATCTGTTTCTCAGACGTAAATAGTCTTTCCTCAGATGTGAGCGGTTTTACTTCTGTCTCACGCATCTCCAGGGACAGGCAACTTAAAACAAAAGTGAAGCAAAACAAAAGAGGAATCTTAAAATGGCTACCCATCCTCTTGCCCTGCCCTCAGGGGTGAGCAGTTTACCTTATCACTTACCCTCATTCGCTCCCCTTGTGAGCCACCAAATTCCGCAGTCTGGCTGGGCACAATTCAGGAGCCACTTGTCAAAAGAAACGAACTTTATTTTTAGAACCACACACGCCAAACAAAACAGCTCCTCAGGAAAAATCCTCAGAGCTCAACTGCCACCAATGGCTTCCCACAAGCCTCTCTCTCAACCACCAGCCTCTCCACCTCCCATAATCCTCCTGTTCTTGAGGCCGATTGGCTGGGTCACATGGGCGGAGCGAAAAAAGTCCCCCAATGAGCAGCTCCGTGATTTGAAAGGGCAGGGAAAGAGCCCAATGAGCATCACCACAGAGGAGCCAATCAGCTAGATGTTGCTGGGGCTGCTGTGAGCCAATCATCAGCTGGCAGTCTGAAAGTTTCCTGGGGCCCCTTAGGCTGTGGCTCTCAACAAAACCCTAACCATAAATATATTCCTAGATGTAAACATAAACCTCACAAAGCCCTAGCCCTAACCCTAGCTCAAACACTAACACTGCCCATAACACAACAATAATCTTAGCCCTAAATGTAATACCATAAACCAAACCCTAGTCTTATCTCTAAACCTAACTCTAATCCTAGACTCAATCCAAAAAATAACCTAGCCCTAACCCTAGCTTGAAATCTATTCATTATACTAAACATAATCCTAACCATTGCTCACCTTAATTCAATTGATAAACCTATCCCATCCATTAACTGAAACCTAAACCTAAACCTAATCCTATCCATTACCCTAACCCCAAGCCTAAAATTAACAGTAATTCAAACCCTAAACCTAAACTTTGATCTTAACCAAATGCTAACCATGACCCTAACCATAATAATACCCTAACTCTAAACTTGACCCTTACCCTAAACGTAGACCTAGCCCTAGTCTAGCTATGAACCTAATAGAAACCATAGCCCTAAAACTAGACTTAATCCTAACCTAAAAACTAACCCTACCACTAATCCTAATTTCAACTAACATCCTAGCCCTCAAGCAAGCTATAACCCCACCTATTCCCCTAAACTTAATCCTAACACTATTACTACTCCTCAACCTAGCCCTACCCCTAGTCCTAAACCTAACACTAACCCTAGCCCTAATCCTAGCCCTAATTTAGCTTTAACCCTAACCCTAAGCCTAGTCCTATATCTAAATCTAACTCTCGTCCTAGCCGTTTCCCTAGTTATAAACCTATCCCTTAATGTAACATTCACCCTAGC
Source organism: Marmota monax (assembly GCF_021218885.2). Taxonomy (NCBI): domain Eukaryota; kingdom Metazoa; phylum Chordata; class Mammalia; order Rodentia; family Sciuridae; genus Marmota; species Marmota monax. The sequence continues at coordinate 12,554 of NW_026692915.1, forward strand.
CCTAACCCTAATCCTAACCCTGGATCTAACCCTAACTCTAAATCTAACCCAAACTCTAAGCCAAAACCTCACCCTAACACTAGCCTTAACCCTAACACTAATTCAAATTCTAGCCCTAAGTCTAGTCCTAGCCCTAAAACAAAACCGAGCCATAGCCCTAACCCTAACTCTAACCCATAGAAGTCAAGATGAAGTGAAACCTTAAAACACAAACTGTTCCTGACAGCAAACCTTGAACTGAGAAGGCCCAACCCGGGAAACATGGTAATGCTAGGTAAAAAATGAATCCTGACCGGAATCAAAGAAATTTGAACAAAACTAACTCTAACACAAACATTAGCTCTAACCCTAGCCCTAATCCTAATCTTAAAACAAATCCTTTCCTGTTTATAGAGCTTGATCACAAAAGTTCCAATCTTGGGGTGCCCAGTAGGACAAGGTAAAAGTTGAATCCTGCCCAGTATCAATAAAATCTGACCAATAATTGGGGGAGGTGTTTCAGTATATGCCTATTTCCCCTGTTTTCTCCTAAAGTGCACTGGGATAAATTGATTTTTCATTCTTCAGCTTAAAGTACTTTCACAAGGAACAAACCAGAGCATGCCCACTCTGAAGTGATTGAGTGTGTGAAGTTTCATGCAGCTAGCTCCAACCCTGGTAGATTTCCAGCTCCATTTACATTCACACCTATAGGCCATAAGGTAGTGAAAACTAAAAACTCAAACTGTTCCTGACATTGAACCATTGAACCCTGAAGGCCCAAACTTGGGGAGCCTACTAAGGTTGGTCAAAGATGAATCCTGTACAGTATCAAAGTAATAAGACTAAAAAAATTTGAAGCTCTTTCAGTACATGTGTATTTTGCTTGCTCCTGAAGCACTCAGAGATAAAGATGTTTCTTTCTACTTCAGCTTAGGGATACTTCACAGGAAACAAACCAGAGAATGCTCACTGAGAACTGATTGAGTGTGTGAAGTTTCAAGCAGCTAGCACAAACACTCTTTGATTTCCAGCTTCATTTCCATTCACCCCTATAGGGCAAAAAGAAGAGAAACATGAAAATTGAAACTGTTCCTAAGAGAAAACACTTTTACATAGGAGGCCCAAACATTTGGAGTATAGTCAAAATAGGAAAAAGGTGAACCCTGCCCAGTATCATAGAAATTAAAAAAAAAATAAAAAATAAACTAACTAACCCTAAAACCAGTTCTAAACCTAGTCCTAACACTAAGTCTAACCCTAAACCTAATCTGTTTAGAGAACCTTTGATCATAGAAGTTTCAAAATTGGGGATTCTTTTGGGCCAACCTTACAGATGAATCATGGGCAGTTTCCAAGAAATCTGACAAAATAATTTGGGGGAGCAATTTCAGTACATGCATGTTTTCCTGTTTTCTCCTAAAGTCTTCTCAGATAAATTTGTATTGCAAGCTTCAGCTTATTACTAACTTCACAATTAACAAACCAGAGAATGCCCACAGAGAACTGATTGAGTATGTGAAGTTTCAAGCAGTTAGTACCAACTTTGTTTGATTTCCAGCCACATGTCCATTTATCCATGTATGTGAAAATGAAGTGAATCCATGAAATACAAATTGTTCCTGTCAGCAAAGGATCAATCCAAGGAGGCCGAACCCTGGGGAACATAGTAAGGCTAGGCAAAAATACATCTTGCCCAGTATCAAAGAATTTGAACAAGACAAACTCTAACCCTAACACTACACCTAACTCTAACCACAAGGCTAACCCTAACCTGTTTAGAGAACCTTTGATCATAGAAGTCTCAAAGTTGAGGAGTCTAGTGTGGCAAGCTAACAGATGAATCCTGCCCAGTATCAATGAAAACTAACCAAATGATAGGGGGAGGTAGTTCGGTACGTGCATATTTTACTGTTATCTCCTAAAATGCTCTCGCATAGTGTTGTTTTTGCATGCTTCATCTTTGGGATTCTTTCACAAGGATAAAACCAGAGTGTCCTCACAGAGAACTGATTGAGTGTGTGAAGTTTCAAGCAGCTAGCAAAAACCTTGTTTGATTTCCAGCTCCATTTCTATTTACCCATATAGGTCAAAATGAAGTGAAACCTTAAAATAAAAACTGAAATACTGACAGCAAACCAGTGAACCTAGAAGGCCCAAACCTGGGGAACATAGTAAGGCTAGGTAAAAGATAAATCATGCCTAGTATCAAAGAAATTTGAACAAAACTACTGTAAACCTAACAATAGATCTATCCTTAATCCTAATCCTACAGCTCACCCTAACCTGTTTAGAGAACCTTTGGTCATAAAAGTCCCAAACTAAGGGAGTCTAGTGGGGAAAGCTAACAGATGAATCCTGCACAGTATCAAAGAAATCTGAGCAAATAGTTGGGGGAAGTGTTTCAGTACATGCGTATTTCCTTGATTTCTCCAGAAGTGCTCTGGGATAAAGTTGCTTTGCATGTTTCAGCTGAGGGCAACAGTCACAAGGAAGAAACCAGAGAGTGCCCACAGAGAATTGATTGAGCGTGTGCAGTTTCAAGCAGCTAGCACCAACCCTGTTTGATTTTGTGCTCCATATCTCTTAAACAAAATATTTCAAAATAAAGTGAATCCTTAGAATACAAACTGTTCATTACAGCAAACCATTGAACGGAGAATGCCCAAACCAGTTAATATTGTGAGGATAGGTAAAAGATGAATCCTGCCCAGTATCAAAGATACGTGAACAAAACTGACTCTAACTCTAACACTAGGTTTAAACCTAGCCCTTACCCTAACCATAAACCTAACCCTAATCTGTTTAGAGAACATTTTATCATAGAAGTCCCAAATTAAGGGAGTCTAGTGGGGAAAGCTAACAGATAAATCTTATGCAGTATCAAGAAATCTGACCAAATAATTTGGGGAGGTAGTTCAGTATATGTATATTTCCCTGTTGTCTCCTACAGTACATTCAGATAAAGACGTTTTTGCATGCTTCAGCTTTGGGAAATTTTCACAAGGAAGAAATCAGAGTGCCCACATAGAACTGATTGACTGTGTGCAGTTATAAGCAGCGAGCACCAACCCTGTTTGATTTCAAGTTGCATACCATTTATCCATATAGGTCAAAATGAAGGAAACCTTAAAATACAAACTGTTCCTGACAGCAAACTATTGAAGTGATAAGGCCCAAACCTGGGGAAATTAGTAAGGCTAGGTAAAAGATGAATTATGCCAAGTATCAAATGAATTTGAACAAAACTCACTCTAACACTAGATCTAACCCAACCCTAAACTCATTCTAACCTGTTTAGAGTACTTATGATCATAGAAGTCCCAGACTTTTGGAGCCTAGCAGTACAACTTAACAGATGAATCTTGTGCAGTATCAAAGAAATTTCATGAAAAATTGGGGGAGATATTTCAGTACATTCATGTTTCTCTGTTTTTTCCTAAAAGTGCTCATGGACAAATTGTTTTTCATGTTTCAGCGTAAGGTACTTTCACAAAGAAAAATCAAAGAGTGCCCACAGAGATCTGATTGAGTGTGTGAAGTTTCATGCAGCTAGCACCAACCATGTTTGATTTCCAGCTCCATTGCCATTCAGACCTATAGGCCATAATGAAGCAAAACCTAAAAATTCAAACTGTTCCTGACACTGAACCATTGAACCTTTAAGTCCCAAACTTGGGGAGCCTACTAAGGCTAGGACAAGGATGAAGCCTGTACAGTATCAAATTAATCCAACAAAAAAATGTGAAGCTCTTTCAGTACATGTGTATTCTGCTTGCTCCTAAAGCACTAAGAGATAAAGTTGTTTCTTTCTACTTCATCTTAGGGCTAATTCCACGGGGGAAAAATATTTTTCTCACTGAAAATTGATGGAGTGTGTGAAGTTTCAAGCAGCTAGCCCAAACCCTGTTCGATTTCCAGCTTCATTTCCATTCACCTCTATAGGGCAAAAAGAAGAGGGACATGAAAATTAAAACTATTCCTGAAAGCAAACCCTTTATGTAGGAGACCCAAACATTTGGAGTATACTCAAAATGTGAAAAAGATGAATCCTGCACAGTATCATAGAAATTTGAAAACAAAACTAACTCTTACCTTAACACTAGGTCTAATCATAGTCCTAACACTAACCCTAACACTAACCTTAACCTTGTAGAGTCCCTTTGATCCTAGAAGTCCCACATTTGGGGAGCCAAGTTGGGTAGGCTAACAGATGAATCTTTCACAATATCAAAGAACTCTGACCAATAATTGAGTGAGGTATTTCAGTACGTGCATATTTTGCTGTTTTCTCCTAATGTGCTCTTGGATAAAGTATTTTTTTATGCTTCCGTTTAAGGTACTTTCACAAGGAACAACCAGAGAGTGCCCACAGAGAGCTGATTGAGTGTGTGAGGTTTCAAGCAGCTAGTACTAACTCTGTTTTATTTCCAGCTCCATTATCATTCACATCTATAGGAATAATAAATTGAAACCTAAAAATTCAAACTGTTCCTGACAGTGAACTGGCAACCCTTGAAAACCCAAACTTGGGGATCCTACTAAGACTAGGAAAAGGATGAATTCTGTACAATATCAAAATAATCCATGCAAAAAATGAAGCTTGCTCCTAAAGTGTTCACAGATGAAGCTATTTCTTTCTAGTTCAGCTTTGGGATACTACCACAAGAAACAAATGAGAGAATGTGCACTGAGGACTGATTGAGTGTGTGAAGCTTCAAGCAACTAGCACAAATCCTGTCTGAGTCCAGCTCCATTTCCATTCACATGTAGGGCAAAATGAAGTGAAACATGAAAATTTAAACTGGTCCTGAGAGCAAATCCTTTTACCTAGGAATCCTAAACATGGGGAGCATGCTAAGATTAGGAAAAAGATAAATCCTGCCCAGTATCCAAAAAGTTTAAAAAAACTAACTCTAACCCTAACACTAGTTCTAACACTTGCCCTAACTCTAACTAACACTAAGCCTAACCTGTTAAGAGAACCTTTGATCATAAAAGTTTTAAACTTGGGGAGACTAGTGGGCCAAGCTTACAGAAGAATCGTGCACAGTATCAATAAAATCTGACCAAATAATTGGGGGAGGTATTTCAGTACATGCATATTGCACTGTTTTCTCCTAAAGTGCTCTTGGATAAAGTTATTTTGCATGCTTCAGCTTATGGCTACTTTTACAAGGAAGAAACCAGAGAGTGCCCACAGACAACTGATTGAGTATGTGATGTTTTTTCAAGCAGCTAGCACCAACCCTCTGATTTACAGCTCCATTTGCATTTACCCATATAAGTACAAATGAAGTGAGACATTAAAAACAAACTATTCCCAACAGTGAACCATTGAGCGGAGAAGGCCCCAAACTGGGGCACATAGTAAGGCTAGGTAAAAGATAAATATTTCCAGTATCAAAGAAATTTGAACAAAACAAACTCTAACCCTAACACTAGCTCTAAACCTTGCTGTAACCCTAACCATAACACTAACACTTACCTGTTTAGAGAACCATTTATCCTAGAATTGCCAACCTTGGGGAGCCTAGTGGAGCAACCTAAAAGATGAATACTGTATAGTATCAAAGAAATCTGATCAAATTGTTGACAGACTTATTTCAGTACATACACGTTTCTCTGTTTTCTCCTTAAGGGCACTCAGATACAGTTGTTTTTGCATGCTTCATCTTTGGCATACCTTCAAAAGAAAGAAACAAGAAAGGGCCCACTGAGAACTGATTGTGTGAAAATTCAAGCACCTCCTTCCAACCCTGTTTGATTTACAGCTCAATTTTCATTCACATCAATAAGTCATGATGAAGGGAAACCTTAAAATACAAACTGTTTCTGACAGCGAACAATTGAACCGACAAGGCTCAAACCTGTGGAGCATAGTAAGGCTAAGTAAAAGATGAATCCTGCCCAGTATCATAGAAATTTGAAAAAAAAAATAAATAAACAGGGCCCCATGGGTGCTCTCTTCACAGATGGAAGGCTCAGCTGTGCAGTTTCTCTGGGCACAGACAGAAATCTCAGCCACACGGGTGCTCTCTGCGCAGATGCAAGGCAGCACAGAACACAGAGGCTTTGCTTGTGGGTCACCAGACTGAGCTCTGGACACAGAACAATGTCACTCCAGAACCACTCACCTCACCAAACACCATACCTTATTCGCCATCTATTGGTGGGTGTGGCTCCCAGCTGGGTTCTGCAGCTTATCAGGTAACCAGATTACAACTCGCCTACCTCCAGCTGTGATAACTCAAGATTTTTCTCACAAGCTTTTGGGATGTGTAGGTATCAATGTGGACCAGCAACTGTACAGGCATGCTAGGAGCCATTAGCCAAGTAGGTATGACAATTTCCTTGTCAGCGTACCCCATGTTGCTGACATGTTGCAGTGACATTGAATGTAGGTGACCTTGCTCAAGGACCAAGGCAGATTAGGGTGTTCCCAGTTTTAAGATAATCATGTTTAGGGTGTTCCCAGTTTAGGTTCCAGGTTTAAGGTTTAAGATTATTCCTGCTGGGAATAGGGCGTATCCTGCTGCCTGAGTTCCCCTTGAGTTCTCACGGGATTCAGACAGTATATTTTGGAGATAGAAGCTCAGTGGAGGTGGATTTGGGAAGAGAACGTGGATTTCCCCAGAACGTGATTGTAGATGGCTGGTGTGAGTTCGGGAATAAAGAGTTGCTGTTTGAATCTACAAGCTGTGTGGTGGCTCATGATTGTGTGCCCAGCCAGACTGCGGCATTTGTGCCCAGCCAGACTGCAGCATTTGGCGGCTTGTACGGGGAACTTCTGAAGCTTGGAGGTAAGTGAAATTGCTTGCCCCTGAGGAAGAGCGAAAGAATGGGTGACCAATTCAAAAAACAATGTGTTATTGTTTTGATTTATCTTGTTTTTGTTTCAAGCTGCCTATCCCTGGAAATTTCTCAGGCAAACTGGAAAAAAATGGTTGACTAAAGGTTTGAAGTTTGTCAGCCCTGAGGAAGAGAAAATTGATACAACGATATTTTATTCCGTTTTTGTTTCATTCAGTTTGGGTTTTGTTTTGTGTTATCTTATTGGGTTGCGTTATCTTTATAGTAGATTAGAAATTAGTAAAAATCAAACTGAAAAGATGTTAAGTAAATTGTTAGAGGTTCAGACCATGGAGAAAGACATTTTAGATCAAGCAAAAGAGAAGGTCTCTCGAGCTAGTCAGACAGAGGAAGAAAATTTAAAGGAAAAGGGGTTGTTAGGAAAAAGGCCACAACAGGAGGCTGTTACTAACTCCATTTTATCACAAGAGGGCGTAATTCAACCAACAGCCCCACCAATGGAGACAGCTGAGTGGCCCTCAAATGATAAATGGGATCCGGAGACAGGACCTCAAAGATTAGCATGCCCTGTACTTGAACAGGCAGGAGGGCAGTGAATTCACCGTGCTTTAGATTTTAAAACAGTGAAGCAGTTAAAGGAGGCTGTAACAACCTATGGCCCCCAAGCTCCCTTCACGGTAAGCATGGTCGAGTCCATTACTAACTTGGACATGACGCCAGCAGATTGGGCTAGCATGTGTAAATCTGTACTAAATGGAGGACCATATTTGTTATGGAAGGTTGCCAATGAGGAATTTTGCGCGGAGACAGCTAGGCGAAATGCACCAGCCGGTTACCCTCAAAGAAATCTAGATATGTTGTTAGGAAAAGGACCTTATGAGGGTAAACGGCAACAAATTGAATATGATCCTGCTATATATGCACAAATTGCTGCAGACGCAGTTAGGGCATGGAAGACTTTACAAGGACATGGAGATTTACAAGGTCAGCTATCTAAGGTAATACAGAGAGCTAATGAACCTTACGCTGACTTTGTAGATAGGCTAATTCAAACGGCTGCCAAAATTATGGGGGATACATAACAAGCAATGCCATTAATAAAACAACTGGCTTATGACCAAGCAAATCGTTGCTGCAGAGAGGTTATTAGACCATGGAGACATGAAGATTTAAACACATATATTAAATTATGTAGAGATATTAATGAACAAGGGCAAGTCTTGGCAGCTGCAGTACAACAGGCTTTAGATGCCAGGCCAAAAACATGCTATGATTGTGAACAAACAGGACATTTTAAAAGGAATTGCCCCATAGGAGGAGGGTTTAACAAAAGTAGGTATCAAAGGAATAGAATACCGGTTATTTGCCCACGATGCCGTAGAGGGAGACATTGGGCTACTGAATGCCATTCTCAAACCACCATTGAGGCTACTCCTTTATCAAAAAACGGACAAAGACCAGGTATTTATCCACGATATTGTGGAGAAAGGCATCAGTATCCATTGCCAAAAAACGGACAGGGGGGCCCAATGCTCCGGGGCCCAAAACCACAAATATACGGGGCAGTGGAGGATCCCAGCAACACCATCAGGGTAGTGGCCAGGACACATTGTCCATTAAATCCCTCATCAGACAAACCCGAGGGAGCACAGGGTTGGACATCTGTGCCTCTGCCAGAGCAGTATTAACTCCAGAGATGGGAGTTCAAATCATTCCCACAGGAGTAAAAGGACCTCTTCCCCAAGGAACAGTAGGTTTATTATTGGGATGTACTTCATCTACATTAAAAGGACTTATGATAAGTCCTGGGGTAATTGATCCCGATTATGTAGGTGAAATAAAAATTATAGCTAGTTCTCCAAGAGGTATATCAGTAATTTCACCTGGAGATAGAATAGCACAGTTGTTAATAATACCCAGCCTAAATAATAAATTTCCTAATCATAGTGTAGAAAGAGGTTCCAGGGGATTAGGCTCCACAGGTGTAGATTGGGCTATGTTGTCTTTAAATTTAGATTCTCTCCCAATGCTAAAACTAAATATTCAAGGTCATGAGTTTAATGGGCTACTGGACACAGGAGCTGACCTTAGCATCATATATCATCAAGAATGGCCAAAACATTGGCCATTACAACAAGCCACTCAAACGCTTCGAGGCCTAGGAGTGGTGACAAATCCCCATAGAAGTTCTATGATATTAGATTGGAAGGATCCTGAAGGATGTGAAGGAAATATACAGCCATATGTATTGGATCATCTTCCTATAAATTTATGGGGACGAGATGTCCTAGATCAATTAGGTTTGATGTTAAAAAATAACATCAATCCTAATGCGCCCACTACTAGGGCTAGACAAGGCTTTAGGAAAGAAAAAAGATTAGGAAAACAAGGGCAAGGTATAGCAGCACCAATACAAATAGATCAAGGAACAGACAGACATGGGTTGGATTTTCAGAAAGGGCCACTGAGACAATAAAAATTACTTGGAAATCAGAAAGACCAGTGTGGGTTCCTCAGTGGCCCCTGACTAAAGAAAAGATACAATTAGCCCATGATCTGGTCAAACAACAATTAGCGGAAGGACATATACAACCTTCCATATCTTCCCCTAATACTCCCATTTTTGTCATCAAAAAGAAATCTGGTAAATGGAGATTATTGCAAGATTTAAGAGCCATTAATAATGAGATGGTTATTATGGGACCTGCTCAATCAGGGATTCCTCAATTGTCTGCTTTGCCAAAAACCTGGCATGTTTTAGCTATAGATATTAAAGATTGTTTTTGTTCAATTCCAATTCATCCCAAGGATAGTCCACGTTTTGCATTTACTATCCCTGCATTAAATCATGAAGGTCCTGATCAGAGATATGAATGGAAAGTACTCCCTCAAGGGATGGCTAACAGTCCAACTATGTGTCAAATATATGTTAACAAAGTAATCCAGCCACTTAGAAATCAAAATCCTGAACTACAAATATTTCACTATATGGATGATGTATTATTGGCATATAAAGATAAAAACATATTGCTGGAATGTTATGCCACACTTACAAACTTATTAAAAAAATTATAATCTAGAGATAGCAATAGATAAAGTACAATTAAATTTTCCAATTAATTATTTAGGAGTTCCATTATCCTCAACCATGGTCCGTCCACCAAAAATTCAAATACGAGTAGATCAACTCAAATCACTTAACGACTTTCAAAAGTTATTGGGAGACATAAATTGGATAACTCCTTATCTAGGTATACCAACAGGAGAGTTGGGACCTTTATTTGATATTCTAAAAGGTCCATCAGATCCAAATTCACCCCGCATGTTAACTCCTAAAGCAAGAAAGGCATTAAAAATTATTGAAACATATATGGAAAACATACATTTGGATAGAATTGATGTAAGTTTGCCTTTATTATTTATTGTACTATCAACAAAAAATATTCCTACAGGAGTATTTTGGCAAGAAGGTCCATTATTGTGGATACATTTATCTTATTCTCCTAACACTATTCTTACTAGGTATCCTGAGGCTGTAGGACAATTAATACTCAAAGGAATAAAAACAGCGAAGGGAGTGTTTGGAATTTCTCACAATAAAATTATTACTCCATATACAATGGATCAAATTGATGAGTTAGCTAATGAGTTAAATACTTGGGCAATAATCATGTGTAAATCTAATGTTTCATTTGATAATCATTTACCATCTAATCCTTTGTTGTCTTTGTGGTCTAAGCATCCTGAAGTTTTTCCAAAAATGACAAGAAAAACACCTATCATGAATGCTCCAAATATATTCACTTATGGGTAAAATTATGGTACAGGAGAAGTAGTTACCCCTGATCAAACTTTTACATTTTTAGTACCCAAACAATCATCTCAAAAGGTAGAGCTTAATGCAGTTTTACAAGCTTTTTTGATGTTTAAAGATTCTGTATTTAATTTATTTTCTGATAGTCAGTATGTAGTTAATGCTATAGTATCTCTTGAAGATGCTGGTAGGATTTCCCCTTCTTCTACTGTTTTCTCTTTGTTTTCCACTATACAAAGTCTAATCTGGGACAGAAAAGATCCATTCTTTATAGGACATATTAGGGCACATACAGGATTGCCTGGAGCCCTTAGTTTAGGCAATGATTTAGCAGATAAAACTACACATGACATACATATTTTCTCTACATTTGAAGAAGCTACAAATTTTCATAAAAGGTTTCATGTTAATGCTAATACTTTACAAAAGCGTTTTAAAATAACTAAGGAACAAGCCAGACATATAATAAAACAATGTCAAAATTGTGTGACATTTTTACCACAAGTTAATCTTGGAGTCAATCCTAGAAGACTGATACCTAACCATATTTGGCAGATGGATGTCACACACTTGCCAGAATTTGGAAAATTAAAATATTTACACGTTACAGTCGATACTTCTTCTGGATTTTTGATGGGCTCCCTTCATGCCAGAGAAAACACTAAAGATGTTATAGCTCATTGCGTACAAAATTTTGCCACTGTGGGCGTTCCTAAACAGTTAAAAACCGATAATGGTCCTGGCTATACCTCTACCTCTTTTAAACAATTTTGCTCATCATTTGGTATTACTCATATAACAGGAATCCCATACAATCCACAGGGACAAGGCATAGTTGAAAGAGCTCATCAAACTATTAAAACATACTTATTAAAGCAAAAAGAGGGAATTGGAAGGGGGTATATATCCCCCAAAGATAAACTTAAAATAACGCTTTTTACTCTAAACTTTTTAAATTTGGATTCATCAGGACTTAGTGCTGCGGAAAGGCATATGTATCCAAAAAATGTACATAAGCCTAAAGTACTTTGGAAAGATATTCTAACAGGACAATGGAAAGGTCCTGACCCAGTGATTGTCTGGAGTTGGGGGTCTGTTTGTGTTTTTCCACAGAGAGAACAGCAGCCCATTTGGATTCCAGAGAGATTAACTAAAACAGTTTCTACAGATCGAAAACAAGATGATTTGACTCAAATCCATAACAGCTGATATCCAGAACTCCAGCTTGGCCATTCTTACATCTGCGACAGTGATTAACCAGGATGCTTTTTTCAATAGCTATTTTATTATTGCATTTTTCTACATCATAAGGTTCTATTTTTATTTTTTGAGCTCATACAAACCTAGGTTAATGTTTTTCTGATCAGTTTTATTTTTTCACTGTGGGGTTTTTAAACATTGCAATGGAGATTTCACCTATGTAAAGCTACAAGGCCTTTACTATTTTCTTATGTGTTGTTCGTTTGTGTACACTCTTGTGGTTTGTGTTGTATGTCTGTATGTGCGTATGTCCATATTTCTTATATGAGGAGCGCTCATGAAAAAATGGATCCGAATTATTATTATTTTTTTATTCACGTGATTTAAATGGTTTAATTTAAATTATGTAAACAGCTGTTAAGGATTGTTTTTAAAGGTGGTTAAAAGATCTGTTTGTTTACTAATTTAAATTAGGTAAAAAGCTGTTAAGGATTGTTTTTAAAGTAGGTTAACATATCTGTTTGTTTACTTTCACCTTTCCTTTTCATTATATTTAATAATTCTTTTCAGGATAATGTCTTTTTAGCATCATTGCCAGAATTCCTATCTCCATCCCAGTGCCGGCGAAGAACTCAACAAGTAATGCTCAATCATAGAGCCAACTTACTTTGGGAGGAAACAGATTTTGGGAGGAAATGGACATATTGATAGATTCCTCTGCTTTGAACTGCTTGCAGAACTTGCCTGGACTATGTAACTATCGTTTGGTGCAGCGAATTGTGGTAATGCTGGCATATCTTTGCTGATGGTGTCACCAGTGATGCAATTTTTCCCAAGGAGCCGTCAATTGGCTTGGTGTCATGGCATTTCTGTATCCTCCTCCCTTCTGCTAGTGATGGTCTAAAATTTGGGGGCCAATGGCTTATGCTGGACCGGTAGTCAGTGATGGGTATGATCCAATTGCAGTGGTATCAACCTAAGACAGGAGGCTGACGCCTAAAGGTCAGTTTTCTGATGACGGGTAAGAACCATATGTTGAATTGGACAACCTACCAGGCACGGTCCATAAGCCACATTAACCTCACTCCCCCACTGGCACCAAGGCCAAATTGGGGGGCCAACAGAGGTGAGGCAAAGAACCTCAACCCCCCACTGGTGCATAGACCTTTCCACAAGTATGGCTGTATGCTGGACCGGTAGTCAGTGACGGGTATGATTCAATTGCAGTGGTATCAACCTAAGACAGGAGGCTGATGCCTAAAGGTCAGTTTTCCGATGACAGGTAAGAACCATATGTTGAATTGGACAACCTACCAGGCACGGTCCTTAAGCCACGTTGCTTGTTGTTTAATTAATCAGAAGGGGGGAGATGCTGGGAGCCATTAGCCAAGTAGGTATGACAATTTCCTTGCCAGCGTACCCCATGTTGCTGACATGTTGCAGTGACATTGAATGTAGGTGACCTTGCTCAAGGACCAAGGCAGATTAGGGTGTTCCTGGTTTTAAGATAATCATGTTTAGGGCGTTCCCAGTTTAGGTTCCAGGTTTAAGGTTTAAGATTATTCCTGCTGGGAATAGGGCGTATCCTGCTGCCTGAGTTCCCCTTGAGTTCTCACGGGATTCAGACAGTATATTTTGGAGATAGAAGGCCAGTGGAGGTGGATTTGGGAAGAGAACGTGGATTTCCCCAGAACGTGATTGTAGATGGCTGGTGTGAGTTCGGGAATAAAGAGTTGCTGTTTGAATCTACAAGCTGTGTGGTGGCTAGTGATTGTGTGCCCAGCCAGACAGT